>NW_010357331.1:2275-68361 GCF_000414095.1 Morus notabilis
TTTAATTTTTTATTTCCTATGTAGATCTCGACCCTTGAAGGTTTATCTCGATTCTCGCCCACAACTGTTAGATGTAATCTTTGTTTTAATAAATACAACAATTAAAAGTTGTGTTCCAAAAGGGGGTCCACTACTTAAATGTGTGCAGGTCCAACATCAATTTAGGAGTAAAAGTTACCGTAGTAGATTTACATTTGTGTAAGGAATCTGTGTTGTCTTGTGCTCCTTTCCAAATGAATATTTAGGGTATGTTTGGTTTGAGGATTCTCAAGGTTTGAACTGTAATTAAGGTTCAAACCAGTGTTTGTTTGCAAAAAATAAAAAGTGGTTTGAACCCACTCCAACAAAACTAGTGTTTGGTTTAAAAAGAAAAGATTCAATGATTGAACCCTGATGTGATGTTTAACTATACTGAACGCCAAAAAATAAATCCACCCCTCCCCTTGGTTTTGGCCGGTTTGAACCCCAGGTTCAATCCTCACATGGTTCGAACCCAAAATTCATGGGTTGAACCCTTAGTTCAAACTCCACAATTCAAAACCCAAAAGTTCAAACCACCATGGTTTGAACCCTGATACCAAATAGACCCTTAAGTTCTTCAAAGGAACTTGGAATTGACTCTATCGATAGTCTCTTTTAAGGCTTTTCATTGGAAAACACCTCCTTTGAGCTTTGTAGGATGGAAATCGTTCAAGGTAAGGGACTTGTAGCATCTAGGACTTCAAAAATCTTATTTTCTTATTTAGATTAAAATGTCTCCGGGAAAAGTCAGTAGTTGGAAGATTTTAGTAGATCTCGTCCCTGAGTTGACAGGGTTAGCTTGTCACAAAGAGTTGTCATTGCTGTGTTGATAGATCCCGTCCCTGAGTTATTGGTGTTAGCTCGTTGGAGAGTTATCATTGCTCATGTAGGCTGAACTTGTGTTGATGCAAGCACATGAGGTAACCAAGGCATTTTTAAGTGGAGAAATAGGTCGACCCGAGACATACCCACTATTTAGGGTGGTGGATGAGTGCCAAGGGGGTAACAAACGGTGAGGATATGGATGATGACATCCTCAAAGGTGTTCCTTTTGAAAGGAGCAAAGATAATATTGAAGCTTTAGTCCGCAATCGTGATAAGCACATAGGGAGGCTGGTCACATATGGGGACGACCTAATAGGGGTAGAGCTGTCTAAAGCATCCATATATTTTCTAAGTTTAATACACAAACATCCTTAAGGTGTGGTGGAACAAAACCATTATTTCTCATCCGACATAGCTAGCAAACTCCAATTGAAGGGTGCATCATTGTGTACACCAGAAGTGTGGTCTCTACCTCCTCGCTTCCTTAACACCGACTTTAAATGTTTATTAAATATCTAAGGCATGCTCAGCTGCAATTGTAGGAGAGTGGTGAAGACATATCTTATTGAAGATTCATGTGTAAATTGAGCTTGATGTAGATGAGTTTCTCCTTTTCTACACCTTGAACTCGGTCTCTTATGCTTTTTACTACTACTTAACTAATTTGAGGTTTGGGAAGAAGCTAGTTATAAATAACCTTATATAATTTGAGGTTTGGGAAGAAGCTAGTTATAAATAACCTTATATAATTTGAGGTTTGGGAAGAAGCTAGTTATAAATAACCTTATATAATTTGAGGTTTGGGAAGAAGCTAGTTATAAATAACCTTATATAATTTGAGGTTTGGGAAGAAGCTAGTTATAAATAATCTTATATCTTCCCGTGATCGGAAGGAGAGGTTGTCTTCATAGAAGGGCCCTATGCAAGACACTTTTACAGGTTGAGAACCCATGTACAAGCTTTGAACGGGCATACAAGTGGCTTAGTCAGATTATCTCTTATTGCCTTCTTAACTTCTTGAATTTCTTGTTTGTAGTCCAACACCATGTCTGGCTTGAGCTCACTAACCAGAAGAAGCATAACATTGAGATTGCCCTCCTTGTGCCTGAGAGTGATAGGACATTCAATAGGCTTGCTAGCTCAGAGAATCTACTATGGGTAGGGCATAAGGCGATCGCGACCCCAATGATTATGGTCAAGGAGGAGCACGGACAACCCCATCAGTCTCAACAACATTTGAACATGGTTGACTTAGTGGCCCATCATATGGATCGTAAAGGTCCACCTTCTTTGTCTTGTAATTTAACCAAAATTTTGTAGTGTCCTCTTGTCGAGCTAACATTTCTCTCTTTTGTGTAGACATGATCCCAAAGATGAATATCAAGAGGCCTCGGGATCTGAAGGAGAGGGATTTGAAGAAAGCAAAGACTGGATCTTCAGGGACGAAGAAGACTCCCCTGTAACTTTGATGGTCAAATTGTCGAGCAGTTTGCTACCAGCTCTATGCCGGGCTGGAGAATCCATCGATCCTGTTCCAAGGTTAGGAGTGCTGAGCTTGTGGACATTGACGCGACCAAGGAAGAATGCGACTTTCTCTCCCAGATGCCTCCACACTTTAAATGTGTGTTTGAGTGCATTTACAAAAATTATTTTGACAAGGACTCAAGTCATTGACTACCAGCTACGGGTAGGAGATTAATCTTTAGCTGTTGCAAGCACTCCTTTAGAACTCGTACATTTCTCTAATGGATTAGATCTTCTCTTTCTCAGGATCTCATCTCGTCTATTGCTAACTACGAGGAGATTGCTAGCATGTATGATCAACACCAATGCTCCTCTAGTGTGATCAAGAAGCTAAAGGCAAATCTCGAGGTCGAAGAAGGAGACCATAGAGGAGTATAGGTCAAGGAAAGAATCAACTTGACATCGAGATCAACTATGCGAAGAAAATCAACCAAACTCTAGCCCTTGAGCTTGAGATCGAGAAGAAAAAGGTTGCTTACCTAATGGCGGAGCTTCCATTCCGTGTTGAGGAGGCCTGAGTTGGGGCATTAGAAGTGTTTAAGAGTTATGAGGAATATGAGGTCCTCAAAGACAAGCTTTATGAAAGTGGGGCAGGGGCATGCGTTGCTAAAATCAAGAGCAAACTCCATGATCTCAACCTCGACTTTTTATACAAACATCGAGGAAGAAATGGCTAATGAGGTAGATGTCCAACGTGATATAGTCCCCACTAAAGCTATTGATCTAGAGGATACTCCAAAAGTATAGCTTGGTGGTGGACCTAATCAGCTGCTTTAGTTGCTCATGTTTATGTATATGTGTGTGTATATAGATACATATATATATATATATATATATCTAAGATATTCGTTGTTGTAACGTTGACAATTGGCTTATGTGCATGAGACCAAATATTATATAATATATATTTTGATATGGAATTGATAGGCTCCGGCAATCTCTATATTCCGATCCCCTAGATTGGTGTGTCGTGCAAAAGGAGTAATAAATTGGTTGATTACTTGTTTTTACATTGTGATATGGCTTTTTCTTTGGAGTATTCTTTCTAGGGTGACTGACCTAAGTTTGGTTTTGCCTGCTGTAATGAATTCTTGGAGGAAAAGGAATTTGGTTTTGGAAAAGGTAAGAAGGCTCATGTCATGTGGAAGGCAGCCAAGATTGCTATTGGGTGGCTTTATGCGTTTTTGGAACTAAAGAATTTTGCTGGTCTTTCCTTTTCAGATTTGTTGAGGGAACGAGGGTTGTTTTTGTAATGGTTTGGGTAGGCACTTGTCGTCATTGGCTGCACCTGTTTAGTTATTTATAAATCTTCTCTATTTCTTATATATGCGTGGACATATATAAAATTGTGCTCTTGTATGTTCCTAGTTGGACGAACTACTTATCTACTAATGAACCGTACGATCTATAATTTGTTTTCTTGTGAATAGATATCCAACACTTGTACAAGAGTGAACTGCAAGTCTATGCTCAAAAACGAAATCTTGGTTTTCCTGTGTACTCTTGTGAGCGGGAAGGTCCTCCACATGCAAGTCGCTTCAAATGTAGGGTAACAATTGAGGGAAAGACATATGAGAGTTCGGAATATTTTCACACGTTGAAGGAGGCTGAACATGCGGCTGCAAAAGTTGCTTTGATTTCGTTATCTCCTGATTGTGTTCAAAAGGTTAGATTCCCATTACCAGTGGCCATATATGTGTGCTCATGGATGTATAAACCTTAGTTTACTTTGGTGTAAACTTCATTCCTTCTTAGTTTAGTTTGTTGTAAACTTCATTATTTCTCGGGTTAACTGCCTGTCGTCCTTTTCTTTAAATTCTTATTTAATGAATGAAAGCATATGTTTCATATAAGAACCAATTCTGTAGGATGATTCTGCTTTCTACAAGAATCTTTTGCATCAACTGGTTCAGAAAGAAGGTTTGCAGTTACCGGCTTATTACCCTAACCGATCTGGTGAAGCTCATTCTCCAGTTTTTGTTTCAAGTGTGGAGATAGAAGGAGAGCATTTCATTGGAGAAGAAGCAAAAACCAAGAAACAGGCTGAGATGAATGCAGCAAAGGTTGCGTACAATGCTTTGAAAGAGCGTAAGTGTGTACAGCTTTCTAGACTTGTCATTCCTCACGCAGATTGTCTTTTTTTTTTTTTTTTTGAGTTTTTTTTTTTGTTTTTTGTTTTTGTTTTTTTTTTATGAACCATGTTATATCTGTAGAAAATTCCACATTCACCTCTGACCTAAAGTATTAAGCTCTTACATACCAATTTTTATAGACAAAGGCTGATTATTATGTTGTCTTGCTCAGGTAGATCAAGTCAGATTCCTCTCGTTATGCCCTCCTCATTTCAAGGACAAGAAGCTTCTAAGTTTTTATCTTCTCCTGCACAATCAAATACTGCTGCTAATTTGCTGCAACATATTAAACCCACTGCACCTGTGCAGCAAGCTAAGGATCGCACAGGTGAGAATTAAGAGCTGTTTTTATACTACTCTATCATTGCCTTGATGTGATAGGTAATTATGCTTTTCCTTTGAACGTCTGAACTAGGGTAGCATCCACTTAGCAACTCGCCCTTCATACCCCACTCCAATGTACATTTAATTAGAAACTTTACTCTTTACATGTTAATCATAAAGCAAGACACTTTACAGTCATCTAGGGCTAACAATTTTTAACTTTCCTATCTCTTTGTCCTGATCTGAGTTTGTATGAGGCTATCAAACTTTCCTTAACCAAGAAGAATTACATGTATTTTTCCAATGGAAAATTGATAAGAACCAAAGCGGACTAGAATGGAAAAGTAGAAGAACAAGCCAAGTACGCTGTAATGAAGAGTGAAATTGAGCTGGATTATATTGACTTCAACCCAAAAGAAACGAGTACAATAATGAAAAGGATAACTAGCAGATATTTGAGAGATCTGCAAACTCTCCCTAAGAGCAAAGCTCCGATTACTCAGAAGAAAATCCATCTACCTGTGACCCTTTATTCTTTTTCCTTTTATACTACTACCAGGCGCATTACTAACAAACTTCCCTAAGAAACTCTCCTCTCCTGCCTTACGCCAAACTGATTCCCAAAAAACAAAGTGCGAACCGAAAAAACCGCCTCACGCCAAGTAACAAGTTTTGCACAAGGACAATTACCCTTCTACCCCTTGCTTCTTTTGGCGCCTCACATACTTAAAACGTATTGGAGGCTTGTCAATACCCGTTGCCCACAGTTTCACCCTGTCCGCAAGGTGAAAATTGGGAAACTGTCGCTGAATGGTAGAAAATAGTTCCCAGGTGGCGTCACTAGTTGGTAGGCCCTACCATTGGATTGAAACCTAAGGGCCAGCTACTGGATTAGTGGAAGGTGGTCGGACCCCCAAGATGGTGGCCAGGGTGACCACCATTTCCAACTCAGTGGTTAGTTGTGGAGGAATCAACTAAGATGCCTGAGTAGCACCAATAGCACGGCGCAGTTGGGACACATGAAAAACTGGATGGAGGAAGAGATGGGCAAATCCAATTGCTAAGCCACAGGTCTAATCCGTTCCACAACTTCATATGGGCCAAACAATCGTGGAGCTAGCTTAAGATAGATAAGGTCGCCCACCTCAAAGCTAAGCTTGCTTCTTTTCCCATCAACTATAGCTTTCATCCTTTGCTGTGCGCGAAGCAAGTGTTGCTTCAACTCATCCAGCACACCGTCGCGCATTGCCAATTGCTGCTAACAGAACCCACGATAGTGGTACTGGCACCAAAGCGGATGAGAGTGGGTGGATCGCGTCCGTACACAATGCGAAAAGTGGTTTGTGCAACCGTGTGGAAGGAGGTATTGTACCAGTATTTCGACCACGGTAGCCACTTCGCCCATTGCTCCGATTCATCATAACTGAAACAGTGAAGGTATGTCTCGATGCAATGGTTGACTACCTCTGTTTGGCCATCCGTCTGCGGGTGGTACGCCGTACTACGCTTTAAAAAGGTGCTCTGCAAATGAAACAACTCAGTTCAGAAAATGCTCAGAAAGACTTTGTCACGACCAATGACGATAGAGCAGGGTATGTGTTAGGATCCGTTAATGACTTGGGAACTAGTTTGGTTAGTGGGCTTAGAGTTAGTAGGAATTAGTGTAAATAAAGGGGGTTAGGAGCTTATGAGGGGGATGTATGATTTTTGAGAGTTTTGGAGAATTGTTTTAGGGCTTGGGAAACTAAGATTTGGGAGAGTTGCAGCCTCGCGAATGCTGCTATATCAGTGTTTTCTTCAATTTAATTTCATTCAATAAAGCTTTAATTCTTAAGAAATTGCTGGGTTCCAATCAGTCTGCCATGGAGGTGCACAACTTCATGAAAACACCAACTACCATTTGGGATGTGAAAGGGTGCCGAAGACCGAGGAAATGAGCATACTTGTTTAGACGATCGACCACAACCAAAAATGGAGTTGAATCCGTTCGATTTCGGCAAGCCCTCAATGAAGTCCATGCTGAGGTCTTCCCATATACATCAAACGTTCATGCGACAAGGCAAAACCAGGTGGTGTAGCCTCAGCCTGTTGGAGAGCTAGCTTAATCCGTTCCCACTTGTCATGCTCAATCTCACGCTGAATTTCTCCCAAGTCCAACACTTGTGGGACGGCTAGAAGTGCTAAGGATGGCTCTCTTGGCAAGCGGGAGAGTGCATCTGGCCACTTTATTCTCCCTCCCTGGTCGATATTGTATCTCAAAGTCAAATCCCAACAACTTGGATAGCCACCGCTAATGTTCCATGGTCACCAACCTCTGCTCCAATAAAAACTTCAGACTTTTCTGATCAGTCGGTTAAGAGCGCAATAGTCCACACAAAACCTCCAACTCCCATCCTTCTTCTTGACAAGGAGAATAGGACTTGAAAACGGGCTAGTACTTGGTTGGATTATGCCAGCGGTCAACATCTCACCAACCAATCGTTCGATCTCGTCTTTTTGCACCTGTGGGTAGCGGTACGGCCGTGCACTAATTGGTGGGGTGCCCAGCTTAAGGTTAATGGCATGGTCACGGCTCCTGTTCAGAGGCAACCGTTCCAGCACGTGAAACACCGAATCAAATTGCTGCAAAATGGCTTGCAAGGCAGCGGGAACCGTGCTACCTTCGGTAACCAACTCGGCCACTAAATCCCAAGTTGTGGCACTAACCCTTCTCCCTTCGGCTTGAGTGCCTTCATCATTGCCTTGACAAACACCAAGATTTGCTAAGGCCAGATCCCCTTGCAAGGTAACTTAAGCACCTCCTAATTTAAACCTCATGGTGAGCTTTTGCCATTGACATGCATGCCGCCTAGAGAACTCAACCACTGGATTCCCAATATGACATCTGAGCTCGCTAAATCCAGAGGAAGGAAATCCCCGACTATCTCCACTTCCTGCAACGAAAGGACCACTGCCTTACACATGCCCTCCCATCTCACCGAGAACCCTATTCCCATTAACTCTCCATACCCATCCGTGGTCGCCAAGGGCAATTACAATTTCCTAGCCAACTCACTGGAAATGAAATTATGGGTTGTGCTGCAATCGATTCACACTACCAACTCTTGCTGACCTATTTGCCCCATGAAGTCAACTTCATGGTTTTGGATGTGGTCAAACCCACGACTAAGTTAAGGGATAATTCCACCACCTCTCCGAACTTTAGTGGCGCCTTGTCCTTCTCCTCCACGCCTGCTGGTTCCCCATCATCACTTATAATCAAACACCTGCAACTCCCTTCTACACTAATGGCCTATTGTATACTTCTCATCACAACGAAAGCAGCCCCTTCTCGCGCTTTGATTGCAATTCCGAATTAGTAAGGCGTTGAAATGGAGGCTCACCTCTCAGAATTGGTGGTTTTTTTGCCACCACTGACGCACGACTCAGTTGGTTTGGAGTGCTCTTCGAAGCGAGAGTGGATGTATGATTAGGGTTAAGGCTGCACCCGCAAAACGATGTCGTCCCACTTTTATTGTGCCTCCATAATCCGGCCCAGCCCATTAGGTTGCATAATACAAACCTCGGCCCGAATGTCCGGCCACAGTCCATTCACGAAGTTTCCTTCGAGAATGTGTTGCGGCATATCCGTCAGCGGCACCACTAGGACTTCAAACTGGCGCCGGTATTCCCGAACGCTCTCAGGAACTTCTTGCACACAATGACCTCCTTCGTTGGTCGGAACCGATCCAGAATGAGCAATTTCAACTCCGGCCAACTCCAGATCTAGCATCATCCATCCCTCCACTGGAACCATGCGAGGGGCTCGCCATCAAAACTCACCACCGAATCCACCATCTTATTCGTGGAGAAGTAATGTTCAGCCTTGAAAAGCCATCTGGGTTTGTTCCGTCGAACATATGCATTTCCAACCTCCACACCCGATACTCTGACCTCGCCTCACCATCACAGACAGCACTACCCTGATCGCGAACGTCTTGCATTACCGTTGACTGGATCGATGGCGGCTCCGCTCGACTCACCAACGGTCGAGTTGTCCCTTTTTCTCCTTCTGCAGTTCCTCTTGCTGAACCATCAATTGGTCCAATCTTTTCCATTATGGATTCATATTCTTCTCCAGAGCGGGTATCTTACGCATTTCCTCCTTGAACGCTTACATCTCCTTCTAGATTTCTGCATGGATGCCCTCGCCAGCCTCCTCCGTCTTCTTTGGTGGTGCCATTAGGATTCTTGCTCTGATGCCAGTTTGGTAAGAACCAAAGCAGCATAGAATGGAAAAGCAGAAGAACAAGCCAAGTACGCTGTAATGAAGAGTGAAATTGAGCTGGATTCGTTTGACTTCAACCCAAAAGAAACGAGTACTGTAATGAAAAGGATAGCTAGCAGATATTCGAGAGATCTACAAACTCTCCCTAAGAGCAAAGCTCCTATTACTCGGAAGAAAATCCAGCTACCCCATGACCCTTTATTCTTTTTCCTTTTATAATACTACCAGTCGCATTACTAACAAACTTCCTAAAGAAACTCTCCTCTCCTGCCTGACGCCAAACTAATTCCCAAAAAACAAGCGCGAACCAGAACTGCGTCACACCAAGTGAGGAGTGCTGCCCAAGGACAAATGAACCTTCTACCTCTTGCTTGTTCTGGCGCCTCACATATGTAAAACGTTTTGGAGGCTTATCAAAAATTTTTTGGGGTCCTAAATAAAAGCATTCGAATAAAACAAATGTCAATTTGTAGTCTCTTTATAAAATATCAGATTTCTTTTATTTTAATTTGTTCACACCGTAAGCATGACTTTATCTTGAAGTCTTGACTTGTTAAAAGAAGTCCTATCAGAATTTGGGTTGGATAAGTTAAAAGGTGAATGTCTTTTATGTACAACGAAATTTAATAAAGTTCCTTCACAGGCACATAGTATGCCAGGTGCATATTCACGCACAAACACAGTGGTATACATTTTATAAGGACAAACTTCATTTTATTTAATTTCATACCTTGTATATAAATTAAGTCAAGTCTATTAACAACAAAACAAAACAAAACACTGCCGAGGGCCTTCGTTGTATTGGTTCGCCTTATTCATTTATTAGTTTTTATTAGCATTAAATTCGGGAACATTTTTGCACGTCCAACTTGGTTCATATGATTTTTATCGTCACTCTCTTACCGGAAAATATAGAATTGAAGGAATTATGATATGATAGTCATTATATGTATAAAGAATCTCTGAATCGGAACATAGAATATCTATAACAGCACATTTTTATAAACTTTTGATTGAAAGAAAAAAATTTGCCATTATGACAGGTGAATATGGTCCGTCTTCATCTGAAATTTTACATGGCTCTATACCGAATGTATTCCCTTCTGCTCCATGCGAGTCCAGAAGAGATTCGTCTTCATCTTCACCTTCTCCTCCCAACTGCTCAACTAATTTGGCTGCCAACTCGAGCTTTGAGCCGTCATTCACTAGGATTGACTTATCCTCCTATAAAAGGATTGCCATTTATCCAGCAAACAAGCCAATTCCTGATGGCAGCACTTCGTTGCCCATGCGTGATGATAATTGGGTCGCCTTCGCTCCCCCGGAAGCCACAAGGTAGTCAATAATCACGCTTACAGAGCTTATTCCTGTTGACTGTGGCCTTGTGTTTTTTGGGCTTGTGGCAGACTTCTTTCTCTCTGTTTTTTTTTTTCTTTATTATTGCGAGCTTGTGGCAGTTGGTCTATGGGAAACAATATGCTTTATCTAGTTTTTTGATTCGTTATTGTCATGCGTTTGGTTTGTACTTGCTTGAAATATTACATGAGACAGATTCATGTGCAATATGTATTGGAAAATTGTGACATATAGGCCTTTTTTTTTTTGAAATGCGAAAATTCATTTCCCTTGAAACAAATTACACAAAACTAGGGGTGACAATTCGTGTTACGTATTGTGTTCGTGTCGTGTTTTGATCGTTTTTTTTAAATTTACAGTCAACCTGAACACGACTCGTGACACGAAATTTTTTAAAAATCGCAACACGATCACTTTACGAGTTGACACGATACGATCTGAAATTAACCCGTGACACGAAATTGACCTGTGAATCTGAAATTGATACGAAAATTGTATACTTTTATTTACTTTTTTACATATTAGAAATAACTTAAAATTCATAACACATTAAATTACAATAATATCCATTGAAATTAAGTAAATAATAGTATAAGATTTTGAGTATAACTATCATGATATCATAAGTTCATAATAAAATTTAAAATATGAAATGAAAAATATATGTAGTTTTTAGTTTTTTATGAGTTTCGTGTTGTGTTCGGGTTAGGCGGGTCCAATTTGAAATTGACATGTGTTTTTCGTGTCAATTTCAGGTCGACTCAATTCTGACCCGAATATCTTTTTTCTCAACCCTAATACTCAAATGGGTGGAGGCAAATGAGTGAATACAAGTACTAATACTCAAATGGGTGGAGATTCGCTCAACACATAAATATCGAACTTGACAATTACTCATTTAACAACACCAAAACAATTGGACTAGCCTAGTCAACCGAGATTAATCCTCATGTAAAAGGGGCATTCGCGCCACGACATAGAGGGAACTCTAGTTGGAAATCATACACCACATCGTTTACAAATGGGTGGGAGACACGAGCAGAGGTAATCTCGTTTGTTATTACCGAAACAAAAACACTGACAGTAAGCCATCGGCCGTGGAACAGAAGGGGCACGACAAAATGGAGGAAAGCACAATCATGGGAGGTGGAGGACAGCGGGAAGACCACGACAAAATGGAGGGGATGTTTGCGGCCAATGAAGAACAGAACCACCACATCCTAGAGAATCTCACCTCCATGTGGATCAACACACCATGGGAGTGCGACCACCCGCCAACGAACACGCTGAAAATAACGGTCCAAGTGAGAAGCAACCCACCTCCAAGACATGTTAAATCCGTCCAAACGGATGCTCCGCTCTATGCACAACCAACATCATAAGAAAGCAGACGTCGAGACAAATGCAGAGACCGAATTTCGGGGCCATAAGCCCGACGACGTGCCCAGAGACTGCGCTGGTGCTCCAACGAAATAATGCAGTTTTTTTCGTATCGAGAGAGAGAGTGGAAAAGGAGAATCTTTATTAAAAAGAAGAAAACAACAAATAACACAACATATTACCAAATAACATATAACAAATAACACCACATATTACCAAATAACATATAATAAATAAAACAAATAACATATTTTAAAATTACCAACAATGAAAACAAATAAGATATTTAAAAATTTTAGTATGTTATGTTCTAATCTTATCCTTATGTTCCTTCTCTTTTAAAACTTTGAATTATTTACATAAAAATTGTATTTTGACCCCTTAAGTTATTAAAATTTTATTTTGACTCCTTAAATTTTAAAAACTACGTTTTGACCCAAGTTTAAAAAAAATTGCATTTATACCCTTGGTAAATGAATCATTTACCAGGTAAATCTATCATGTACAAGCTATTCTTGTGATTCTTTATTTACAAACCAATAACTTAGTTTATTTGGTAAATAACGAATTTATTTGATAAATGACGCATTTATCAACTAAAGGTGTGGTAAATAATGAATTGATATGATAAATGTTTCATTTACCAACTAGAAGTACGGTAAATAACGAATTTACTAAGTAAATGCTTCAATCTCAACCTAAAAAAACAAATGTGATTTTGGTAAATACAAAACCTACCATTTATGTTTTTTTTTTAATTTGGATCAAAATGTAATTTTTAAAAACTAAGGGATCAAATTATAATTTTTTAAAAAATGAAAGGATCAAATTATAATTTTCTTAAAGTTGAGGGATGAATTTGTCATCCTAATCCAATATCATCAATTAATATCTAGAATATCAGAATACCTAAGCCTTAGGGTTTTGTTCAAAAAATGGTTCGCCTTCGTTACTAAACTCTTTATTGCAAAATACTCGTATCTCAAATCAGTAACAAATTAATATATATTAAATAAAATTAAAAAATAAAAGGTTTAGTAACTGCTCATTATAACTGATGAAAAAAATCTAATTCAATATATTTATAAATAAGGGAAATAGTAGAGAATAGACCAATATGAAAAACTTAAGAAAGTATATAGGCCAATTTTTAGTTATAGAAATTAATATGTCATAACTTGTCAAGTTATGGTTCATAACCAGATAAGTTATGGATAAAATTGTCAAGTTATGGTTCATAGCTAGACAAGTTATGGACAAAAATAATAAATAACTTGTCAAGTTATTGTTCATAACCAGGCAAGTTATTGACAAAAATAATAATTTGGCCTATTTATTAATTTATGTAAACTATTGGCCTATTAATTTTAATTCATCTCAAGTCTTGGCCTATTTCTCTCTTTCTCCCTATAAATAATATGAAATCATGAAAAATATTGACATGATCCAAATTGTTCAATTTTTGGCTTTCATCAAGAAAATCATGGTACCTACCACAAAGGACAAGTATCCTTACAATATGATAAGTTTCTAGCTAGTGTCAAATTAATTAAAATAATGTGAACAGTAATTTACCTTGTGCTCAAGAGTTCCCTCTGATTCCTTGAACAAGAAAATGCGGATTATTATAATAAATTAATGGTGTATCTATCGTTTCAACAACTTTAGCTTTATCTTTATATTCAAAGCGTTGCAAATAAAGCCATTTTACAGATTAAGCTGATCGAATAAAATATTTGAATGATTGGCATGCAGTTTATTAGTTACAAGATAAATTAATAACCATTTGAAGGACGTAACAATATTAGATTCACGCTGGAGAAGTAAAGGCCAATTACAATGCTCTAATGGAATTAATTAATAAAGAAAGCGAGCTAAAATACGTTGTTGGTTGAAAAATTTCAACGCTCATATTACTGTAGCTAAATTGTAATCTACCAATATCTAGTACAAGTGACAAATATAAAAATATTAAAGTTGCAAAGAACGAAAGGGGTATCTAAAACCCACGAGAGAAGGGGTGACTAGACATCGATGATCGTTTTTCAATCATACACTAACTACAGTATATGTTAATCATTCCACATGAAATAATGTTCCAACACGCATACATGAAATGTGGGGTATCTAAAACCCAACACGCATAAATAATGTTAATCATTCCACATAAAAATTGCAACGCTTATATTACTGTAGCTAAATTGTAATCTACCAATATCTAGTACAAGTGACAAATATACAAATATTAAAGTTGCAAAGAACGAAAGGGGTATCTAAAACCCACGAGAGAAACATGAAATGTGGGGTAATATATATATATATATATATATATATATATTAAAAATTAATTAGGGTGACTAGACATCGATTATCGTTTTGCAATCATGACACTAACTACAGTAAATGTTAATCATTCCGCATAAAATGTTTAGTTCATGGATTAGAATCATGTGATTAAAATTATTTTCGATTTACGTGTATTTTTTGTGAAAGAAAATACTGTAACGAACCATAAATCATGATTCAAATCATGGTTTGAATCATCCAACTAAATATCCCCGAAATATTCCAACACGCAATACACAATTATAATATTTGAGCCGCCGGTGGGTCTCCACACGGCTGGACACAGTAAATTTAGGTTTTTAAAATGAAAGACTAGTATGGAAATTAAAAACGTGGGAATATATAATGGAGATACATTTTCATTAATCTCTGAGGTGTATAAAATTAGCAGCTACCCACTTCATTTGCTCATCACCGAAAAAAAAAACAAAAAACAAAAAAACATAAAACATATGGCCATGGCACTTGTTCATCAATTTTGTTCTCTTCCTACTGATCCCAGCAGTAGTTTTAAGATCAAACCGCAAGTATCTGTGTCTAGCGTTCCAGTTTCAATTAATGTAATAAGATTGAGAAGAGGAATTGCCTCTTGTCCAGTACTTAAATGCATGGCTGATAATAGATCAGTTTCTGATCATGAAAGTAGTATTATAGCTCGACGATCGGCTAACTATCAACCTCCTATTTGGCACTTTGACTACGTCCAGTCACTTGAAAGCGAATATAACGTAAGCTCTCATGTATATTATTTTATCTTCTATTTTCGGTTTCCAGTATATACATCCATAAATATTTATTGCGAAAT
Organism: Morus notabilis; assembly: GCF_000414095.1. Lineage (NCBI taxonomy): Eukaryota > Viridiplantae > Streptophyta > Magnoliopsida > Rosales > Moraceae > Morus > Morus notabilis. The sequence goes on from NW_010357331.1 coordinate 17,256, forward strand.
ATTTGACATTGCAGGGAAAACCATATGCCGAACGGGTCGAGAATCTAAAGGAAGAGGTAATAAGGGCAATATTTAAGAAGCTGGAACATGACCATTTGACTCAACTCAAGCATATTGATTTACTACAGAGACTTGGATTGTCTTACCACTTTGAGGATGAAGTGAAGAGCATATTGAAAGGAATTTACACAAATACTTCCTACCATAAAACGTCGAACAACAACAGTTTATATGCCACAGCTCTAGAATTCAGACTCCTTCGCCAGCATGGCTACTTTGTGCCTCAAGGTACATAAATAATTTATACTGACAAATGTAAGGTGGTTTTTTTATTTATTTTTAGTTTTTTGCTACCAAAAAGGTATATACATTTTCTTATATTCTATTTTTTTCATATATATATATATATATATATTATAGGTTGATGGAATGAGGAAATAAAATCAAAAAGAAAAGAAAAGAAAAGCGTAGTTCAATGGCATTGTCCCATCTCATGCAAAATTATGAAGAACCAATATATATATATATATATATATATATGTATAGCTAATGTATAACTTTGAATGTTACAGAAGTTTTTACTTCTTTCAAAGATGAGACGGGGAAATTCATGGCATGCATGAGTGATGATCCCATAGGACTAGTATCTTTGTACGAAGCTTCATTCCTTATGGTAGAAGGTGAAAGTATTTTGGAGGAAGCAAGAGATTTTGCGACCAAGTGCCTCGAGGAATATATTATTAAGAAGGAAAACATTGATGAAAATAATGATCATATTTCATTATTAGTGAGTCATGCATTGGAGCTTCCATTACAGTGGCGAATGCTGAGGTTGGAGAGCAGGTGGTTTATTGATTTGTATGAGAGGATGGAAGACATGAATCCTTGTTTGCTTGAGCTTGCTAAGCTCGACTTCAACATTGTCCAATCTACTCACCAAGAGGATTTGAAGTATGCGTCCAGGTATAACATAGGACTTTAAGGAAAATAACATTATGACAATATATATATATATATATATAATTGATCGACTTTGTAAAGGCTTCCTTATTCCTTATTTCCTACTTGTTTGTGATCAATTATGTCTTGTGAAAATTATTAAGGTGGTGGAGAAACACTGGGCTAGGACAAAAGTTGGAGTTTGCAAGGGATAGGTTGATGGAGAATTTCTTATGGACAGTGGGAGTAGTATTTGAGCCTCAATTTGGATACTGTAGAAGAATGTCCACCAAAGTAAATGCCCTAATAACAGTAATTGATGACATTTATGATGTCTATGGTACACTTGATGAATTGGAGCTGTTCACAGATGTTGTTGACAGGTTGGTATAAGACCTTATATTATTTATTATATCACCCCTATCACGTAATTAATTATACACTCGATCCGTACATATGACAACATTTATGTTTCTTTTTGTTTTTGTATTTATTTTCAGATGGGACGTAAATGACATGGATCAACTACCAGACTACATGAAGATGTGTTTCCTTGCTTTGCACAATTCAATAAATGATATTGCGTTTACCGTGCTTAAAGAACAAGGGCTCTCCATTGTTAAATATCTTAAGAAAGTGGTACTACCTAATTGATATTTCTTTTTATACCTAGCTAGCTTGTTCTTGTGTATTTTAAGTTTAATTACCATAACCTAGTCAATTATATATGACTAATTCCATATATATATATATATATATATATATATATCCAATGTTATGTATTTCAGTGGGCAGATATCTGTAAATCTTATTTACAAGAAGCAAAGTGGTACTATAGTGGATACACACCAACCTTACAAGAGTACATTGAGAATGCATGGATTTCAATATCAGCGCCAGTTATTTTGGTCCATGCATATTTTTTTGTTACAAACCCAATAACCAAAGAGGGTTTGGCCTGCTTGGAAGAATATCCGAGCATAATCCGTCAGTCATCAATCCTTTTACGTCTTGCAGATGATCTTGGAACATCATCAGTAAGCAAAATACTGCCATAATTAAAATCTATTTTTTAACTTCAAATTCAAAATTCAAAATTGAATCAGAAGATGGAATTCTAAATTCTATTGTTTTCATTAATGTGATAATCTATTATTTTCCTTTTCTCATAATTAAGGATGAAATAAAAAGAGGTGATGTTCCGAAATCAATTCAATGCTACATGCATGAAGCTGGGGTTTCTGAGGATGAGGCTCGTCAACATATAAAGTGGTTAATAAGTGAAACATGGAAGCAAATGAATGCAGATAGAATTGCAGACTCTCCATTCTCAGAGACATTCACTGAAATTGCAACAAACCTTGCAAGGATGGCACAATGTATGTACCAACATGGAGATGGACATGGCATTCAAGACCGCGAAACAAAAGATCGTGTTTTGTCATTACTTGTGAACCCCATTTCTAATTGTTAAGAAGATGAATTTGTATGGGTTGAGTTACCCAGCTTCAGATTGTTAACATCATTGTTAGTTACCAATTCTTATTATTTTAGAATTGGTTCGGTGTCACAATCATAGAAATATTTCTAATTTGTAATTTAAATGTTTCAGAAGTTTTATAACATTGTATCCTTATTATAAATAGCAACAATAAAAAAACAATAATAATAATAATAATAATGTGGGGCTAGCTATTTTGCAACTTCTCATAAAATGATTTTCTAACTTCTCATAAATGTAAAGCGCATATATTACATCAGGAATCATTACTAGAGTCAAATTCGCATCAAAAGGAGGATTAATGTTGCTTCTCCATCAATCAACCTCTAATCCAGCCCAACAATTGCTTTTGAACCTCATGCATCTGCGAGAGAAGAACCCCCCAAACCAACATGTGCAACCTCACAGACATATATAGCCTAAACATTGAAGGTTTAAAACCACAAGCGTTTCAAATTCCCGATTTAAATATCGCTTAATCATTATTTTAATTTATTTAGCTAGATCTTTTGCAAGATACTATTAGTACTCTTGTTAGATATACGTACTCAATGGATGTTTATTTTCTGTATTCGTCTTTAATTTTAAATCATTATTCATAATTTTTATAGTATTTTTTTCTCATAAAAAATATACGTAAAACGAGAATAATCCTGAATGGTTCTGAATTTATGAACCAAACGTCCACTTAACTACCTACCGTGCGTCTCAATGAAACTATTAAAAAATTTATTTATTCAGGACCGTCCAATTTCAATCTAACGGTTACAGTTAAAGTGCGCTAAGAATGGAGTTAAAATTATGGTTATTGTTAGACTGGTACTCTTGTAGTACATTGTACGACGTGTTTAATATATATATATTTTTTATTTATGTTGTTTGTACTAGACACTAGAATGGTATTTCAATACGTACTATATATATTGCAAGGCTTAAAAACTTTCTAAGTACGATTCAGACTGTCTTGATTACGGTACATTTTTGTTTTGCTCCCAAAAAGTCTGGGTTTCAATCACCTCTCGGATATTTTGGGTTTTTCATCTTAAATTTTTACCCCTTTAATTGGCTAGCTCAATATTCTTATGTGCGTGTAGTTATATTTATAATTAGATTATATGAGACTCGGGGTATTTTACCTTTAAGGTGAGTTTAGGAAATTTTTGGATCCTCTTTCATATTCTTCTTGCGTTTTTTCTTTTATTTCCTTTCGAAAAAAACTATTTTTCATGGATTTTCTAACTAATGTGCTATTCTTTGTATGTAGGTTTCTCGTACTCAAGTCTGTTAATTAATGTTTACATTCTATAACTAGTTTGTTGATTCGAGTTAAAATGTGACTTTATGTGACAATTTTTAATGGTAACAGAAAAAGTTAAATGTGACTTTTTATAAGAACTTTTAACTGTAGTAAAATTGTAATAGAAAACTCAAATTAATAAAATAAACGAGACTATATAACTCCTTTCTATTTGCCCATTTGCGATCATCAATTCGATTTCGCAGCCACCAACAAATCAAAGTCCAATTCAATTAATTGATAGATACATGCATCCCAATTACATGAAGGAAGTATTTGACAAAACCATTATGTGTGTGTAATAACAAGTTATACCAATGGAAAAAAAAAAAAGGAAGGAAGGAATACAAAGGTATATAATATCCAAGAGAAAATTTTGCTGTAAAGTTAAAGAAATTTTTACATTGAAAAAATTAAAAACAACCATTTAATAGATAGAATATTTGAAATACATGAGCACGAATTTTGATTAATTTCCGGCTGGTTTTGCCTGCAATGCACCAAAGTTTTTCAGAAATTGACGATAAAAGTAACTTATATGTGGGCGTCGGCAAGGGTTGCTATATTTAAATAAGGAATACGTACAATGATCAAACCAAAGCATAGGGAAAGCTTTTTCTTCTTTATTTTTTCAACAATTTTAAGATTGTTGATAGGAACAAGGCAAGAAAAGAACAAATGAAATTTTCATAAAAAAATAAAATATTATTCCTGCGAATTGTGCCCTGGACAAGAGCATATTAATTAACGTTATTTTTTTTATTTTTTAAAAAAATAAAAATATTATTCCTCCAAACCAGATATATATCTCGCACGTCTTTTTTTGCAGTCAGCTAACCACCAACCAAAATTTACATTTTGCCAGCACGAATTTACATTTTGCCAGCACGCGGTTTTTCAACAAAATTATCTTCTCTCTGTTATTTATTTATTTGTAAATTAACAAATGGCCGGTTAAACCAAAGGTGTTGTACTATGGACGGTTTCTGTTCCTAATTTGAGGCTTTTTCTAAATTTCATCAATGACATTGACTATATAAATAGCTCGATCGATTAGGTTCCAGTAATACAGTGCATTCAAAGTGGAGAACAAAAATACATACATATATATATATATATATATATATTAATTTGGAGCTAAATTAAGAAATAGAAATCTGGATTTCAGTTCCAAAAATGGCTTCAAATCGATTTGTGATGGTTGCCATATTTGCAGTGATTGTCCTTCCTACGATTGCCATGGCAACTGAATACATCGTTGGAGATGGAAAAGGGTGGACCAACGACGGTAGTGTTGATTACGAAGCTTGGGCAAAAGGCAAAATGTTTAATGTTGGTGACCTATTAGGTACATATATTTCCAACTAATATATATATATATATATATATATATATATATCTCTACATATATATCATTCTGAAGTTCATCTTCACGTACGACAGTGGCGGAGCTATAACTTTTTTAAGGGAACATAGTTAAATCAAAATTTTAAAGTAAAAACATTGTCTTTCATTCTCTAATAAGTTCCCTAATCTAGTTGGCTTTTTGTTTATTCAAGTTTTTAATATTTTTTTGGTTTAAGGTTTTAAGTTTACCTCTGATGTTTTTCTTTTCTTTTGTTTGTTTTATTTGCAACGTAATTGTATAATTTCGTACAGTATTCAAGTACGACGCTGCTAAACACAATGTCGTTAAAGTCAACGGTACTGCCTTCAAGGACTGCGTTAACCCGCCTGGATCAGAGGTGTCGACTTCAGGAAACGACATTATAACGCTTAAAACGGCAGGAAACAAATGGTACCTTTGTGGTAAACCAAATCACTGCAATCAGGGCCAGAAGCTTAGCATTTCTGTCATGGACATGAGCGCACCTGAACCTTCCCCTAGTGCTGCTCATGGGATCATTTTCTCTGGATTATTCCAAGCGTTCACGGCAGTCTTTGCTCTTTTCATGGCATTTAATTAGTGTTTATTTGATTCAGTACTATGAAATAACTATTTTGTGTGGGGGTTTCTTATTATAGATGTTCCGTTAATAATGAGCGATCTGGTCTGGGGTTTGTTGCGTTTTTTATTCTATGTTTTTCATATATGTATATATATATATATCTCTACATATATATCATTCTGAAGTTCATCTTCACGTACGACAGTGGCGGAGCTATAACTTTTTTAAGGGAACATAGTTAAATCAAAATTTTAAAGTAAAAACATTGTCTTTCATTCTCTAATAAGTTCCCTAATCTAGTTGGCTTTTTGTTTATTCAAGTTTTTAATATTTTTTTGGTTTAAGGTTTTAAGTTTACCTCTGATGTTTTTCTTTTCTTTTGTTTGTTTTATTTGCAACGTAATTGTATAATTTCGTACAGTATTCAAGTACGACGCTGCTAAACACAATGTCGTTAAAGTCAACGGTACTGCCTTCAAGGACTGCGTTAACCCGCCTGGATCAGAGGTGTCGACTTCAGGAAACGACATTATAACGCTTAAAACGGCAGGAAACAAATGGTACCTTTGTGGTAAACCAAATCACTGCAATCAGGGCCAGAAGCTTAGCATTTCTGTCATGGACATGAGCGCACCTGAACCTTCCCCTAGTGCTGCTCATGGGATCATTTTCTCTGGATTATTCCAAGCGTTCACGGCAGTCTTTGCTCTTTTCATGGCATTTAATTAGTGTTTATTTGATTCAGTACTATGAAATAACTATTTTGTGTGGGGGTTTCTTATTATAGATGTTCCGTTAATAATGAGCGATCTGGTCTGGGGTTTGTTGCGTTTTTTATTCTATGTTTTTCCATTTGACCATCAGCAGAGTTTTTGTTTTTATATTAATTTTCTCTTTCTTATGATGATGAATGATTAAATACTACGAAATCCAGTTGAAGAATATGGAATAACAAACATTAATGAGTGTGTCCCCTCATTATAATTTTGACGACACATCTAAATTCAAGAATTTGACCACATATAATATGAGATATTTGTCTAATATTGGGGTAGCCAATGAGACATAAATTCGGAACAGCAAATCAGCACTCATTGAAGAGTGGAATCTATATTTACATGTATTTAAAGCTAAAACTATATTAGAGGGCACCGAAGATGAGAAGTGAGAATATTTGAAGTAGATATTCCAAGTAAAACTGCCAGTAAAGCTTGGACAGTGGTGCTTGGCCTTTCACCAATTTGTGGCCTTTCTCGGTATAAATGCTTCAGACTAACAAGTTGATCTGCCAAAATAACAAGTAGATATTCCTCTATATATATATATACCTAGAGCTTACAAACAGTTTTACAACATATAATAACACTGGTTGTACATACACAATCTACCTTAACAACATTCACATCATTTGGTTGGGCTTTTCATTTAAAGTTTTCAACTGGCTCAAAATTATCCTACCAATAAGAAACTTGCACACAATTCAGAATTTACAATAACCAGCAAAAAACGAAGACAAAAGAAACTAATCCCAAAGACAAGTCATGTAGCATATTATTAACAACCACGCAAAAAGGAACTAAACACGAAGCAAAGCCAGAGTTGATGCCTGCTACATACAAGAATACTGAAACCACACAGAATTAATTAGAGGAAACTGCAAAGATCACCTCATAAGAAACGCAACTAATTTGGTCACTAATAAAGCCAGAGGTGTTTATTTTATTCGATCAATATTTCATCAACCGCCTCTTTCATGACTGATTTCTTCAGAAAAACACTTTGATCAAACAAGAGACACGAAAACATCTTTGGCTAGGATCAAAAGGAACAATCTCAGATAGATCACGACCAAATTTCGGGTGATCTCATGGTGAACATAATCAGCCAGAATCTCTTCCATCCCTTCATTTATGTGCCAGAACAAAGCCAAATTTGGTAGGAGAGTGAAAGAGATCACCTTCTTCGCCGTGCCGAATCGCTTCCCCTTCGCCTCAATCTCCCTCGGCACCGCCGATCCAACCGTAGTAGTACTGAATCCTCTCAATCCAAAGGTGTTGAAAGCTAGGGTTTGGGGGTGGTGCCTGTGGAGCGAAAGCGCCACCGTAGAGAAGCCTTCCCTGTCGTTCTTTCCCGCGCCTCGGAGACTTGAGATCTGGTTGAGAATCAGTGGGTGGTGGGCCCAGGGCTGAGAGGAAGAATTAATATTATTAATAATATCCCAATGGATTGATATTGCAGTGTCTCTTTAATATTACCTTTGTTATCACGCCAGCTTCAGGACTAACAACATCAATTGTCACCTAACGATACACACAAGGCAGGCAACTCAGCTTCTGAAATAAACATACTCAGTGCTTCAAACGACGAAATTGCAACATATGAGTTCCAACAGACAGATTACCTTATCAGTTTCGATTTGAGTAATGGGCTCATCAACCTCAACTCTGTCACCAGGTTCTGTTTGTGATATGGCATAAGAATTAGAAGACACTCAATACATGTACTACATGTACATGTACACAGTTTAAAATACAAAGTAGCAAAAGACAACTTTTAGTGCACTGAGGATAACAAGCATCCACTAGTGACATACTCTTTAAGAATGTTGCTAAAGTTCCATCAGTTATCGATTCACCCGTGAAAGGGACAACAGCTTCAACCACATCTCCTGCACAATTCAAAAACTAACTTTTAAGAGCAGTCCCATATACAAATCACATGTACAGCCGAAAACACAAAAGCCCAAGAATGGGCAATACCATTATCTGAAGAAAATGATCTGTTGCTCATCCTGATAAAATATTCTGTTTGAGATATTGTATTAACTTCCCTGCACCCAACCGCCAAAAGCAAAATCAACAAAAGAGAGAAGACAAAAATGGAAGAAAGAAATCGATAATCCTTCGTTCAAACGAATAAGGATATAAAAAGAGGAAATTCAATATGCTAGTACAAATTTGTTGAAAAGTGCGAGAAAGCTCTGTGACCTGCTTGCTTTTGGATAAACATGGCCGCCTGCAATAAAAGAATAAAATGAAATTAGGGGAAAAAAGAGGGAAAAATGTGCAAAGAAAAGCGCCTGGGAAATCATTAACGTCATTAGTAATGTCCCCTGATTACCTAAAAATGTGTGGTAGCTAGAGCTTTGGACACAAGCAATCTCTTTGCAAATCAATGAAGCCTGCAAATTTAAAAGCAATTCGGATGTTCAAAAGTAGAGCCCAAACGACAAATTTTTATTATACTTTCCCCAACACCACAACGAAGAGGGGCAATATGTGTCATTTTTTTTACTTTACATTGTTTATAAATTCTATCACTTTCACTGGCACATATATAAAAACCCAATCAAAAACCCATATTGGCATATTGCAACTTCCAACCAAGTACCAACAAAACAGAAGAGCAACAAAGTCCCAAGTCGTAATACCTCTTTACGAGCAGTGTCGTAAGAGCATGACCCGGACACTGTAGGCCTAGCCCTCCAGGCTTGTCCCAGCACCTGAGACTGTTGCTTAAGAATTGCAAAGAGATTATCAAACTTAAGCAACCATAATAACCTTTTTTTTTTTTACAAGAAAATTAACCCAAAATCATTACTTGATACATAAAGGCAAATGATTATATAACTTCAGAACTAGCACAATACAAGAAATTTGGCCAATAATTCACGTTAGGTCAAAACAACATGAAGCAATTTTGCCGTACCGAAGCAACTCTACGGCGCACAAGTCCCCAAATCATCTCGCTTCAATCCTACGAATGAAAAAAAATATAAAAAAAAATAAAAAATAAATGATCTAAATGACAAGTTTTGAAGTGAAAACGTCAGCGGCCAAGTTCAAAATTTTTCCCTTCCTAAACAATTTCCCAAACTTTCTCAGCAACCAAACGGGGAAAGGAACAAATGCGAGAGGAAAAGATCCAAACTTCTGGAATAAAATATCGGAAAAAGGAAAAAGAAAAATCCAAAATCACAGATCTTTCCCTTAGATAATTTATACAAATCAAACCTCGATTGAAAAGAAAGAGAAATCGGAGATTTGACCTGACGGGAGGAAATGGATCGGAACGTCGTATGGGTGAGCAGAGACTACAGGGTGCACGCCGACCATCAAATGTGCGCGAATTTGGTTTTATTTTTTCTTTTATATAATTTAGACATACTATTTCTATTATCTTTTAAGATTATTTAAGAAAAAAAAGTTAAATATGATTCTTTTCAAAGAACTTAAATTTTAAATTCGAATAATAAACATGACCTTATTCTAGTCTTATTTCAAGGTCATCCGAGAGAGTTTAGGGTTTAAAGATTTTTATTTTCTCCAAGTTTATCTTATTATTTTCCTTCACCCTACGATGGATAATTATAGTGAAATTTCTTCCTCCTCACAATGAATGTAGCTCTTGCATTGAGAGTGAACTATTATAAACTTTTTGTGTTCTTGTCTTTTATTGCTTTCTCTTCTATTTTGATACAAAAATTCACGCAAACCAAATTTTCACTATCAACAGAGTACAAGGATAACTCAGCCATGGTGCCACGTCATCAACATTAAGTAATAACGGCAAGAAGTTTCAAGAAGATTTAAGAATGTTCAAGGGGATGAGATTTCAGGCTATGCCTAGAGATAAAAGGCTTCGTTCAATCCTTATGAAGTTGAGGCTTCGTAAGACCATGTCTAAGGAGTGGAGGCTTTAATAAGTGTTCAAAAAGATGAGGCTTTGAGACTATTACGAAGTCGAGGCTATTGGAAGATATAGAATCTGTGAAATTTGCTCAAGAAGACTAGATTTGTATTTTAAATATGAAAATAAATATGGAAACCGCACTAATTGATTGTAATCTCTATCTTTTGAGAAACCATATCAAAAGATGAGAAAAATATCTCAAATTTAAACAAGGAAGGTTTATGGGCGGTGACATAAGCTATAAATAGGGGATTATAGATTAAAAATTACCTGAGGTCTCACACTGAGGAGAAAACGTGTAATCTCTTCTCAAATTAGTGAAATTCTCTCATCCTCATAGTGGATGTAACTCTCTAATCGGGGGTGAACCACTATAAATCTTCATGTGTTTTATTTTTACTGCATTTAACTTCGTTCTTCTGTATTTATACTGCTGCAAATCACATTAATTTATCTCAAAATTCGTTAATTCTTTGTTGACGAACTTTCACCGTCAACAGTTGACGACTCCGTTGGGGACCGAACCTAGAATATTTGGTTTAATTGAAGAATTCTATGAGAAAAAGCAAGGTTGCCATGGGTCCGAGAAAAACAAGAAGTACGGTTCCAAATAAAGGAAACTAGAACGAGCTGAGGTCGATAACGCAGAAAATTAAGGACAACAAGTTGGAGGACAGATGGAGTCATCCAAACCAAAAAAACCCACCTACGGTAAGGAATGAAGAAGTCCAGGCCTTAGATGCACCTCCACCTAATCTGACCAGAATTCAAGAGTAGTTGGACTCCTTGACTGATTTGGTCAAACAATTAGGGTATTCTTTATGGCTTTAATTCTTGGTCTTAGTGAAGAGAAAAAAACCGGGCCACCTCACAAAGGTGTAGGCATTTTTTTCTAACTAGGGGTAGAACATGAATTTTGTTTAATTCAATTAATGGGATAAATATTTAATTTATTTGAATATTTATTTAGAAGATAAGATTAGAAATTTAAATTGATTGTATTTATCTTTTGAGATAAATATCATATCAATTTGAATTTCAAAAGATATGGATAAATTAATTATCTAGATAATCTTATTTAAATAAATATTTTAAATTAAATGTGGAGATTATCCTATTTGATTTTGAATTGAAATAAAATCTTATCCTTGATGCTTATCTGGTGGCTCCATTCTCAAGAATAAGGTAAAAAAGATTTTCTCCTAATTTGATTTTATTTTGGATAACTATTACATAATTGTTTAATTCAAATAAAGTTGTCATAATTTTATTTTGAATTTAAACTGAATTTATAGAACACTATCCATGGAGATAAAATCATAAGATAAATGGAGACTAAAATTTGAAACAAATTTTTGGATATCCTATCATAAAGTGGACGATTTTTCTAAGCAAAAAACAAGGAGAAAAAATCACCAAAAATAAGGTGGAAATATAGAGAAAAATCTATTTCAGAATCCTGTTCGAATTAGAAATCCACCTAGTGTACTCACTATAAATAGGATCTTTGGGACTCCTATTTTTCTTTGACCACAGACTCTCAGGTGAGTGACTTTGTTATTATAACTCTCACTAATAATAACGAATTCTTAGAGTTCTAGGTTGTTGGAAGTAGACAAGCCGCGTGAATACCAGTTGAGAAACGGAGTGCCCACACACTCCACCGTCCGAGAATTGGAGAATAGTAAAGAAACTGAGTGCCCACACATCCTCTTACATTTCGTGAGTCCTCCTCTCAAGGTATTTAGATAGTTGAATAATTTATTATATACGGCAACACGAGTTAGTACGATCCCTTTATAAAATTTTTAAAATTCTGCTGCGCACATTTTCTATTTTTCCTATAAGTGGTATTAGAGCCAACTCGTGATTATGTCATGAATATAAATTAAACGATCTATTTTCTCATTATTGTATAGATTTAATATTTAGAAAGTGGCATTCTAGGTTTCCTTTTATCATGAATTATGCATGATGTATGTGGTTATTTTAATTTTGTTGTTATTATAAGCATGCTCAATTTTGCCGTTTATGGTTCCTTAAAATTTAAAAAAATTGTATCTAGGAATTTTCTTTATGTAACCATGGAAGTGGTTTATCGTCACCGTAATTTTCCATGGATTTTATTTCCTTGAATATTTAGAATTTGTGTACATAAAAAACGGTATAAGAATTCTATGTAATCATTCGTGGAGGAGATGAACAAACCGCGCTCTCGCCCCGCACCCCGAGTGCCTGCCCGTGCGCCCCGTGTTGGTTAACCTCTCTAACCTCTCTAATTACATCTTAATCCTTGAGTATTATTGATTCATAAAATAAATTCAGGAATCAGAGCTCATACTGGTCCAAGTACCGAATCAACTCTCATGAGAATTATTTATCTACTTCTTTCTCAAGAAGGAATGGATTTCATCTCGTATAATAGCATTTCCAGCTACCCACTTCATCATGTCTCTAAGATACAAGGTGTGAGATTTAGCAATCTTTAAAATCCATACCGAGTATGTTAAAAGACACAAATCCATGTATAGAAGTCTGCTAAGAACTCATGATTAAGATTGTTCTATATATGACCATCTGTAGACTCAATTAGAATTTCTATACTTAACATAAATTATCATAAATTCATATTGTGCATGTGTCTTTGTTCTGCATATTCTCATTATGCATAATACACTCATTCAGTATCTCGTCATATTAACAGTGCGGATAATACCGTTTCATGCTAAATAGGAATGACATGTATTAGTAATGTTTTAATTAAAGATTTTAAACTTTAATTAAATTCATTATGAACATTGTGTTGATTATTATCCTTAAATATTATCCTCTCGCATATAACACTTATATACAATATTTAAGGTCACATAAATAATAATGAAATTTTTAATGATATTCATAAAATATTCAACAATATATGCACATAAAATAATGAATAATCTCATTTTATTAAATTAATAATAAATATCTCATTACATCTCATGCTTTTTGGACACCATTTCCAACACCTCACATGGCCACCCCGCGCCCTGCGCGCCCTCCCGTGCCCCGTACGCCCGTACGCCAACACCACACGCCTAGCAAGCATTTTCTTTTTCAAAATTTAAATTTTTATGAAATTTTCTGGGGTAAGAAATAATTGGTGGACATACATGAAGATGTATACACAAAGATGGAGCAAAATTCAAGACCCAAAGAATGCTTTGGATGAAATTTTATAATCTTTATTTTGTTTTCTTCTTTCTAGGATGGGACCATGGCTTGGTTATTTAATTTTTCGTCATTTATTTATTCTATGTTATGTCATGGATTGATGAATATGTTTGATGGATGTTTTGATGCATATTTGAAAACATGTCATATAGGATAGAAGAGTGCCACTCATACTATATTAATCATACATGTGTCATAAAAAAAACTTATCATTTTTAAAATATTGAGTGGGAGAGAGTTTTTAAACAAAACTCACGGCCTCCATTGTTGATCCATTTGTGAAAGCATGGTAACGCCTCGTGTCAGTTCCACCCTGACCACACCCCTTGGTTGGTGTTTACTGTTGCCGGTATACTAGGTTGGATCTCCTATGCGGAAAACGTGTTTAAGCATGTTCTATTTGGGACCATCATTCGATGGCTTACATAGCGCATAGATCGGACTTCGTAAATAATGGTTATACATGCAAGATTGATTTAATTATTAACCTTCCTTAGAAGCTCTGTTAATTAAATTAGTGGCCAAATAAGCGGTTATTAATATATGTCTTAACCTTAGAGGATTTAAGGCAACATAGATTAATTGGACGTGGTCCATGTTTTTGGCTATTCGTTTCATGATCACCCCTTGGTGGCTTGGAGTGATAGATGCCGAAGATTACCGTTGCAATGCTAATTTTTTAAGTTTTTTTATTGGAACATATTTGTATGTTTTATTTGCTAAAAATCTTTTATATTGCTACTACTCTAGGAGATAAAGATAAGACTCCTTCTAAGAGTCTAACTACTACTGCATAAATAGGAGATTAAAGGAAAATTGATGACACAATTTTGATTCCTATTTTCTCTAAAGTGGCCGGCTTTCACAAGAGTTGTGAGAGGAAAATTTTCTCCAAAAATTCCACATTGTGCATATGTTGGTGTTTGCGGAAACTTTGAGTGTTTTTGCTAAGCCATTTTATTTCAGTTGTGTCCACACATAAGTCTTCATGGATTCAAGGAATTGACGAGGAAGTCTCGGGTTTTCTAAACTAGCACTGGAGCAAGGATTGTTCAAGGTCAAAAACTTTGAAGTTATCGTCCTAAGCCGGGAAGATATTTTAATGTATTTCATTATTTATTTAACTGATTAATAATATATTAGAGGTTATTCATTACATCACTATATGTCCTAATCTAATTTACATGTTAAAGTAAATATAAGCAAATACGGCTCACTGACTACTTGATGTTAAACTGTTAGAACGTTACATGTAATGGTCTTTTTTATGCGAGAAGACAAAGCTCTAAAGTAAGTAGTCTAAATCTATAGTTCGTAGTCTATGAGGTTAGAGTAAGCATCCAACTCATGTTAAGGCTGTTATGTTGTTTAAAGCCAATTGGGAGACGGTTTGTCTTGACTGTCTGGAGCAAGTAGACTCCCACGTAGAGGCATAGATATGTTGCCTAGTTGTGGTGAAGTATTGGACTTAGACTAAAGTGTAATTAATCTATATAGTACACTTAAGTGGATTAATTCACTTTTGGCGTTCATTATGCAATAACCTTAATCCTGAATATGTGAATGGCTTCATGTGTATAACTTGTGTTCTTTGATGTTCCAAAGGCTAAGGTGTCTCGAAGTAGCAAGCTAATAGACCGGTTCGTTGGGTACATGGCTTATATTCGATGGAGGGTTTACTTATAGATATGGAATCAGAGCTCTTATGAAGAGTAAAGGTTATCCTCTTAACGACATTATACTAGAATGAGAAAATGGACAAGGTCTTGGATCATTTGCTCAGCAAATGATTTATTATTCATATGTTGAATAATTATTTTCTTATCGGATGTATAATGGATCTTTAGGATAGCGTGATCAAGAGGTTGAACAGACTTTGACCTAGGTTGGTCATGGATATCATATGAGGATGTTGCATATATGACAAGGTCATTGGACAATGGCTATTTACTGGCTTACATAATGCGGTATATAATTGGGAGTACAGTTTCAAGTTTATAGTGGCATGACTCTGAAACTAATAATTATGTAATTGTATTATTTGGCATAGAATAATAGTTACATAGATTATTGGAGCCCGTATTATATATGTCCAATCGGTCCCTTTATTAGCTCTGCATAATTTCTTAACGGATGGTAATTGATTGGGGTATTCTTTATGGCTTTAATTCTTGGTCTTAGTGAAGAGAAAAAAACCCGTCCAATCGGTCCCTTTATTAGCTCTGCATAATTTCTTAACGGATGGTAATTGATTGAGGTATTCTTTATGGCTTTAATTCTTGGTCTTAGTGAAGAGAAAAAAACCGAATCACCCGACAAAGGTGTAGGCATTTTTTTCTAACTAGGGGTAGAACAGGAATTTTGTTTAATTCAATTAATGGGATAAATATTTAGTTTGTATGAATATTTATTTAGAAGATAAGGTTAGAAATTTAAATTGATTGTATTTTGAGATAAATATGAGATCCATTTGAATTCAAAAGATATGGATAAATTAATTATCTAGATAATCTTATTTAAATAAATATTTTAAATTAAATGTGAAGATTATCCTATTCGAATTTGAATTGAAATAAAATCTTGTCATTGATGCTTATATGGTGGCGACATTCTCAAGAACAAGGTGGAAAAGATTTTCTCCTAATTTGATTTTCTTTTGGATAACTATTACATAATTATTTAACTCAAATAAAGTTGTCATGATTTTATTTTGAATTTAAACTGGATTTATGGAACACTATCCATGGAGATAAAATCATAAGATAAATGGAGACTATTGAAACAAATTTTTGGATATCCTATTCTAAAGTGGACGATTTTTCTAAGCAAAAAACAAGGAGAAAAATTGCCAAAAATAAGGTGGAAGGATAGAGAAAAATCTTTTTCAGAATCCTATTCAAATTAGAATTCCACGCGGTGTACTCACTATAAATAGGATCCTTGGGACTCCTATTTTTCTTTGACCACAAACTCTCAGGTGAGCGAATTTGTTATTATACTCTCAATAATAATAACGAATTCTTAGAGTTCTAGGTGGTTGGAAGGAGACAAGCCGCGTGAATACCAGTTGAGAAACTGAGTGCCCACACACTCCACCGTCTCGGAATTGGAGAATATTAAAGAAGGCTAGCTGGTTGAAGCTTTCTCAGTCACATCCTCCTACGTTTCTGGAGTCCTCCTCTCAAGGTATTTAAATAGTTTGGCAACATGAGTTAGTACGATCCCTTTAGAAAATTTTTAAAATTTCGCTGCACATTTTTTCTATTTTTCCCACATAACCCTTGCTTCAATATTCTTAGAACCTTATAGAGGTGACCCCTGCTTCATGATTCAAAGAACCTTAAGGTGACCCTTGCTTCAAGATTCAAAGAACCTTACGAGGTAAAAAGTTAAAGGTGACCCTTGCTTTGACACTCTAGGAACTTAAAGAGGTGACCCTTGTTTCAACATTCTGGAAATCTTATAGAAGTGACCCTTGCGTCAGCATTCAAAGAATCTTAGAGGTTACTTTTTAATGTCGATCCCTCTAGGAAGGTGGGATTACTAAACTTGGAAATTTTCAAAGTCAAAAATTCCAAGGGGTATTAAAAGGCCACTAGAGCCTCCAATGAAAGAGAGGAAATAATACCAAAAGCAGAGGGAAAAATAAACGACAAAGCTTTCAACAATTTGAAAAAAATTCAAAAAATAAAAATAAAAGAGCATACAGTCACAAGTAAAGAATATAACGATAGAAGAAATTCTGTGGATCTCAAATTCCTTACAAAGTTGGAAGTCCTCGACGGCCTCAACACCAATTCTTTTGCATCTCTTTTCAAACTCTTCTAAGGCGAGGCAATCCTTGGGAAGCCCATTAAGAAGGCCCGTTAAGAGCATATGGACAACTAAGCCCTAGTGCCACGTCATCAACATTAAGCAATAACGGTAGGATGCCGACCCTTCAAAAAGCTTTAAAGAATGTTCAAGTGGATAAGGCTTCAGGTTGTGCCTAAGGAGAAGAAGCTTTGTCCAATATTTACGGAGTCGAGGCTTCTCAAGATCAAGAAAGTGTTTTAAGGAATCGAGGATTCGTAAGACCAAGTGTTTAAGGAGTCGAAGCTTCGTAAGGCTCCAAGAAAATTTTAGTAACTAGAGCATGTTTAAAGCCAAATAACAGTTTTGAGAAGAGTTAATTATGGTTAAAGAATGCTAAAAAGGGTCCGAAAAGTCGGTTGTTAATCAAGTTGTAAACTATAAGAAACAAAGGATGATGATTTCCCTTTTTCTTTTTGTTTTTAATCGTGTGAATATTCCTCTCCTAATTATACAAGAGATTCAATAATTTATTAATGCTTTTGAAGGTCTATGTATAGTCCAGAGAGTAAAATACATAACTAGTGGCATTGAGTAGATAGAGGGAGGGATTTGGGGTTGCCAGAAAATTAATTGATCATTTAAAGTAGTTGTTGTAATTTGATTTTCCTTGCCTTGATTAAAAGCCTTTTGCACTCCCATATTGTAATATTAACAAATAACTACTTCAGTATACTAAAGGAACTGGAATTGATGTTGACTTCCATATTAGAAAACCGCCAACAGCAACAACCAACGCAACACTCAAAGCCATCTTTCTAGTCATCTCCATCCTCAACATGCCATCTCTTAAACGAAACGCCGTTTTTCGCATCGGCAAAGTTATGTAGAGAATGCCGCTGGCAAACTTTGCACGGATTTGGTCAGGAGTGCAGTCTTTGGAAACTTTGATCTCTTTGCGGAAACGCCTGATTTTGTAATCTTCAACACTTTGCTCCCCACTAATTGTTAGGATGTGACCGTTGTTCATTTGGACCCTCAAATGCTCTCTTTTGAATCCTATATTTGCACACATATTAATTCTAAATATATATTTCGGTCCTTCAAACAAATACTGCATTTAATTCAATTAAGATGATGATTTTATTTCGAAAGTATACACATGAAAGAAACATAATAATAATAATAATAATAATAAAAATAAAAATGTCAAGAGTAATTAAAAGAAACTTCATCCAGAGTAAGGTATTTTTCATGCCTACTAGAACTACCCTATATATTTTGGAAATTATCATTTATTTTTTAATTCCGTGCTTCAAGTATAAGACACTAATGAAAATAGATTACTAGTCTTTAACACCTCTAAAAGTTGCCCATTTATTTATTTATTTATTTTTGCCTTGCGAGACCAAAAAAGTTATTCTACTCTCATCTATCAATGTTGAGACTTTAAATTTAAAGGATAAATTTTATTTTTACCCCCTAAACTTTAGTAATTATGTCATTATGCCCCTTAAATTTTAAAAATTGATATGCGCGTCCCTTAAACTTTAAAACGTTAGTAAAAATACTCTTTCTGTTACATTCTGTCCATTTAATGCTGACGTGGCATTATTTTATTTTTTTTATTTTTTATTTTTACGGAAAGAAGGAACTTTCATTAAACCAAATCAGCCTGAACAAATGCGGATACAAGTCTAACGTGCTTTTAATGCGGTCATTCTCCAAGAAGAAATATCATCTTCAAAAGAAATTCTTTGTTTTTTTTTTATCAGAAACGAAATGTTTTTGCTTTCCTTTTGTTAAATATGTTTTTCCTTTAATTTTAACAATTAAGATTTTTAAATTAGTTTTTATTATTTAAAGTAATGCCACATTAACATTAAATGGACATAATGTAACAGAAGAGGTGTTTTTGTTAACGTTTTAAAATTTTAGAGGCCTGCATACCAATTTTTGAAGTTCAGGGGACATGATGACATAGTCACTAAAATTTGGGGGCAAAAATAAAATTTATCTAAATTTAAATTGTTGATCAATATTCAAGAAAAATCAATAAATCAAAACTAATATATATATATATATATATATACGTACCCTTACCTTTGAGATGAACCTCAAGAATGTCACGTTCTTGCCCTCTTCGCCACTGGCAAAAGGGTTCAAACTCCTCGTCCATATTAGAGCCCTTGTCGTAAGTTGCCATTAATGGATGCAGGGCGTGGTTCTTCGTTTTTCAAATATCTTTTAGGTTTCCATCATAATATATATATATATATATATATCAATTATATACAGTAAAAGGTTGATGAATAAAGAATTGCTATCTTGGGTCTCTTGTGCACGCAAGAAAAAATGTAATGGACATGCGTTGTATTGGTTTCTTGAGGGTTTCCTCCTCAATTGGAATCATTTTTATTCCTATATGTTTGCGTGACATTCCAAGTTTTGTTTGTTGAAACTTAGAAGCATCATAATGCAATAATCTGAAACACAAAAAAGTCTTCAATTTCAACATTTCATTCTCAGACAAGCCATATACGAGTGCTTTATATATGGGGGGCTCTAGTAAATATCGTTGCAGTATAGAAATGTAGAAAGCTAGAGATACTCTAATCTCTGCCTGTTCTCCACAAATTAACACAATTCGTTCATTTTGGTGGCCAATGCAACAAGAAAATCTCTATAATCCGTGGATGGAATGTTCTCACACAGGCTTAGTGCATCTCTCAGTTGGATTCCATATTTCTTTTTGTAAACTCTTTGAATTTCATCCATATCAACCTCAGCCCTGCTTACCATTACTCGTTCTATGGCCGCTTTATCACCTGTAATCCCCTTAATGCTTCCGTACAATGTCTGCTCATTCAAAATTTCATCGCGTCAATATTCTAATTTGTTTCAACAATTTTATACAAAACTTTGTTGATTTTTTAATCATGACTACAAAATAGAGTGCTTACCTTTGCATAATAGTTGGGTGGTTTGTAAATGCATTTTGCAACCACTCCCAGAGCATTTTCGAATTCTCTAAAATCTCCCCTCTTAAGTGACTGCAAAATAGAAAAGTAAATTATCAGAGCTTGAAAATTCATTTCATGTTATTATTGGTAATAAAATCTAATTAAGAGGATGAGAATGTTTTAGTTTTACGAACCGCGGTATAGTCATGGCCATAGATGCGTTTATAGCTAGAAAATGTCAACTTCAACTGTGGAACACTCCTTTTACTTAGTATTTCTAAGACCACACCTCGTTCAATTGCCCCTGGACTTCCCTCCCCTGTTTCATATAGCCTTTTTGCATCACACTTGGCTATGTGATTACTAACATCTAAATGATGCGCTTTATGTGAAGCAACTAAGGCCACAAGAATCTGTTTGAAAACGTCACTTAGTGATTATACATTTCTCACAAGTTAAAAAATAAAAAAAATAAAAAGGCAATTGAAAGAACTCTCAATGAGCTTACTTTTTGGTATGGATTGGGAGGTTCAATATTGATGATATCTTGGTCTAACTGCCTTTTGAATCTTGCTTGATATTCCTGTTTCATGAGAAGAATGTGACTCGATTTTCGACCAACGAAAATTTCCACAAGAGCCTTGTAGTTGGTATTATCTTGCTGCAGGGCTTCCCGAGCCACAACGGCGTCGCATTCATGCATGTCAAGCATCCAGAGAGGCAAGGCTGCACATAGTTTTGGGGAAACCCCTGCAGCCTCATTTCTGCTAATTCCACTGGTTTCCACATCTTGTAGCCTCTTCACCAAGTCCTCCCCATAGATTGCCTTGTATGTCTCTCTAATTTGCTGCCTTTCAAGTCTTGTACGCATAGCTAAACCAAGGACTAACCGATTTAACTGTCCCCAAGAATCGTGAATCTCTTTGCACTGATGCTCAAACCCGTAGCTCGGAACAGTTAGCATTTTGGTGGAAGTTTGAGATTTGGTTCCAATGCTGCACTGACTTACATAGTGAAGAGTCAATTCCTTGGCGACCAAGGAAGGAATTTTGCTTTTTTATGTTCCATTTTATGTAATCCTAGGGGATCATTCAATGCAAAATGTGCGCTTCAATGTGAAAAGAGAAGGAAGCTTCACAATATTGATAGTGACGTGTAACGGGTATGGCAGCTTTACATTTGCCATGAGAACTTTGTTTTGTAGTTATGACTTCGATGGATTTCCAAGTCGACTATGACTATAAACTGACCTCTTTTTAACAACTTTTTGCACACACTACACCCATTTGCTAACTCCATCAACCTTTTCTTTTCTTTCTTTTTTTTTTTTTTTTTTTTGCACTAACCTTTTTTTCTTTTCGTAACTTCACATTGTAACTTTAGTATTAGAGTATACAATAATGCTTAAGCTATTGGGAGATGGAGGATAAATAATAATATTATATTCTAATACTTCCTTAAGTGCAGTTTAAAAATGGATAAACATGTGAGCAAATTTTAAATTATAAAGCCCAACAGAGGAACTTGAAACATATTAAAGATTAAAGAGGTGATGAAAATTTTAAAAGCGGATAAATAACGCAATCATGTTAGTTTATTACTTTTTCTAAATACTTAACTGTTAGGAGATAGACTATATTAATTTTATATTCTAATAGCTACAAATCCTATTTGTCCAGCAACTTTTTGATAATAGTGTTATCCCATGTGGAGCTTGTTGGACTTTGAGGTGCCCTTAATGGTGCTCAGTCAAAACTCAGCACTCGGATTTTATTTGGAACAAAATTTATGAGATGTAAAAAGGCAAAGTATCTTTTTGGAAATAAATATTATGGAACACTTTTAATATCTTGACGGATTGAATAATTGAGTAACTTATTTTTTGGCAAATAATATAAAAGATATGTTTCCTATTTTGTGCATGCCACTTTTATTTAGATTAGTAAGATACAAACTAGAAAAATAGAAATACGTTGAATCTCTAACAGTTTTATTTCTGTCCGTCTCTCTTAGTCTTTTATATATAGGTTTTTAAGTTGTGAATTATATGCGGTTATTCGAGTATTACTGTGTAACACACATCGTGAGTAATTATGGATATGATGATGAACGTGATCGTAAAAGATTAAGACTTAGAGTATGAAGATCATGTTCATTGAAATATCATGCGACATGTTTCGTAGTAAATCTTATACCGGAATCGAATTGGAGATATGATCCGAAACCACTATAGACACTTCCTCATGTGTATCCGGCAGTAAATTTTCCATCAGTAGTCGTAATAATTAATAGGTGAAATATAATAATCTAATTTTTGCAGTCATCTTACGACGTCGGAAGTCAATTAGAAGAGCATGTTTGGATGTGGGCCAATAATTAAACATTCTCCTTCAAATAACAATTCCAAAATAAATCCAAAGTAGAAAAAGTAAGTAATTGGGCTTAGTCTGATTTCAATTCAACCGACTCATACATGTCAAACTAAATACGATAAGAAACATTTTTGGGTAAAAAACAAAAGTATGAGTTGGAGAGGACCACCGATTACAAGGACAACAACTCAAGAATCCTCTTTCTGCCTCAATGTGGATGAAGTGATTTTTATATTAAGAGTATATTAAAAGAAAATCATATTGATAGGGCTTTATTTTGAACGTATATAGACTGGCCAATATATTTGGCTTAGAGGATTCTCACTTGCAGAAGCAGAAGTGTACATCTTAGGAAGCAACATTCCAATTATTATTATTATTATTATTATTATTATTATTATTATTGTTGTTGTTATTACTCTTATTATTATTATTATTATTATTAGAGAAAATATCCATATAACGCATTTTCATCTATATATTTGAAGTAAATAGAACATTTTACAAATAATAGTCGGAAAAGACTACAATACCGTAACCTTCTTTTACGGTATCAATAGCGGATTTTGTCCTCTGTTGAATATACATCCCTTGGAGGAGAGGAGATTGCGCGGCAGAGGAGAAGAAGATTGCGGCGCAGAAGAAAATTGCTTTGCCGTCGGTGAGAGGAG
The DNA here is from genome assembly GCF_000414095.1 of Morus notabilis. Classification (NCBI taxonomy): domain Eukaryota; kingdom Viridiplantae; phylum Streptophyta; class Magnoliopsida; order Rosales; family Moraceae; genus Morus; species Morus notabilis. Next base: position 40,645 of record NW_010357331.1, read on the forward strand.
GTGGTTTCGTCCCACCATGAGGGATGGCTGTTGTCGCGCGTGCGAGAGAGAGGTAGCGGGTTTGGGTGGCTTGTGACGGCGTTTTTTGACGGGATCTAGCGGGGGGACTACTGGGTTTTGACGGGTGATGATGCCTGAGTTGATGCCCGGTGTTGGTGACGGACAAATCGCGGCGGATACGGAGGCGCAAAGTTGGCCGGGTCCGACTTACAGGCGGCGTCGGCAGCGACAAACAATAAAAAAAAGAATTATCTTTCTTTTTCTGTCGGATAATATGCTAAAATGACTTTCTAACAAAGTGAAATTAATAAAATGATATTTTTTTATTTTTTATAAAAAAAAATATTTACTCATTTTTTATAAAATAAAATTATTTTATGAATAAAAATTTTTAAAAAATTATTTTACTAATAAAACATTTTAAAAAATTATTTTTAACTAGCCTCCCGTCGCTGAAAGTCTCGGATATAATTCAAAACTATCGTAATAACAATTTATACATATTTTAAAAATCTTAATTTATTTATAATATTTACATATAATTTAAAATGAGTTGAAATTACTATAGTTCTAACAAGAATATCAGATCAAAAGCACAAGTCATATATTATTCTATATTTACCCTTTTCTTCTATCTTTTTCCTTTCCTTTTTTCGATTTCCTTCTCTCAATCTATTCTCCATCTTTCTCTCTTAACTGTACGCGCCAATCTCTCTCTCTCTCTGTTAACTGTACGCCGATCTCTCTCTCTTTAATTGCACGCCGATCTCCTCTCCCTTTCTCTCATCAGTCGATCACCGGCTCTCGCTGTTGACGGAGAATGAGAACTCTGGTGAATCCTCTCTCTAACTGCACGCCAATCTCCTCTCCCTTTCTATCATCGATCGATCACCGGCTATCGCTGTTGACGGAGAATGAGAATTCCGGTGAATCCTCTCTCTAACTGCACACCGATCTCCTCTCTCTCTCTTGTCGGTCGATCATCGGCGCCTGCAGTCAACGGAGAACGAACACTCCAGTGAACCCTCTGGTTGTTGCTCTTCTCCGGTTGTTTGTGAGCAACTCACAACGTCAATTCTGCACTTTTTCCTTGCTCCTCCGATGATTGTTTCTCGTTGCTCAGAACAACAGGTTTTAGTTTTGTTGTAATTTCATGGTCAAATTTTGGATTATTTCTGTTTTGCAATAGTTTTAGGATTGAACACAACACTTGTAATTTAATTATCTCTGTTATTCTTTATATATGTAAATCATTATAATGCTATTATGATTCTTGTTGTATGGAAAAATATGGCAGACACGTGGCCTTGGTTAACCCCCACCAAGTAAGGAACTCTCAACGTTTGAAAACCCTCGACGCTTGCAAGCTCCTCTTAGTCCCCTGTGAAGGCCCCGGGACGAAGTCCAAGTTAAGACGACGACCCATTGTGGCACCGACCAATCGTGCCGTCGACGCAATAGGATGAAGATCTCTCGACCGTAAGAAATTGCCATCGAAGAAGGCGGTTGGGCTAAGAAGTACTGGCGACGAGGGAAACGTCCTTTAGGGGACATTACGGCTTACGTGCACAAGTGGAGGTGGTCTGCGAGCATTAATTACGAGCTGTCAAACTGCCCCCACAGGGGACAGAAAAGTATTACGGAGAAGCACAGAGCCGTAATAGAATACTAAACAGTTGGATGAACAGTGCAAATTAGTGGGCTACGTCTGGGCCTACCAAAGGAGAGCACTTGAGTGCTTCTAGCTGTGAGAGAAACCTCCCGAGCAATGGAAGCCCCAGTATAAAAGGTGAAAGACCCCCAACGAGGAAGGGGTTCAGAAAAAATACTAGCTAAGAAAAAACATTGTAAATTGTATCTTACCCAAAGACAAAGAAATACAAGATTACAGTGGATGTAGCTCTAGAATTTATAGAGTGAACCACTATAAATTCCCTTATGTCATTAATATCTAGGGGGTTTTTAATAGATACTCGCACACAAATAGTTCACCAATTCCTGACGCATTAAAATATACATACGCGGCCGGTAATCCAAAGGGAAACCAAGAGGTAACCCGGCCGGTTTTTTGTTGGCGAAATTTGACCGTCAACAATTGGCGACTCTACTGGGGACCAAAAGCGTTCGACCCCTAACAACATAGCAACAAGCTGCCGCCCGGCTAGGGAATATCGGGATGGAAGGAGATCTACGCCCGGTTGGACATGAAGTTCCACCTCCAGACGCGCCACAGCCGGATCCGATGCAGATGCAGGCCCAACTGACCACTCTAACCGAGCTGGTACGTGGGCTGATGACCGTCGTAGAACGCTTAGATGGAAGGAACTCCATGCCACCATTAGAAGATGCTCTGATGCCGCAGGGACCCGCCATGGCCGGAGATCCAAACCGCAGTGACTACCCACATGTCCAAGAGGGAACCGGAGATAGTGAGAATCGCTGGGGCCCTCCTAGGCCTCGGCCTTCCCAATCCCCCGGCAACCGTTTGGGGGCCGCCGGGCTCCGAGCTCCCGAGGACCGGGTACTGAGAGGTCCTGAAACCCCCGAGGTACTACCTCAGAATCCAGGTGGAAACCCGCCAGGAGACTCAGGCTCAGTGCAGGCAGGCGGCAAGGCCCGAGGCGGACCCAACGTTCAGAGGGCGGAAGCGTCAAGAGTAGCCGGCTCGGCCATTTTTGACAGAGGAAGCGCGCGCCATCATGGAACGTATGGCCAGCCTGGAGCAAAAACTGACAGGGGACGTGGCGGGCTTAAAAAAAATATAGGTCGTGTGGCTGAGGTGGTAAACGTCGATATCACCCCCAGTCGCACCCATGACCATCCATTTACCGAAGAAGTAATGGCACCCCCTCTCCCTGATAAATATAGGTCACCGTCAATCCCGCCATATGATGGGCGAGGAGATCCCGACGACCATCTGGAGATGTACACCGGGCACATGCTCTTACACGGTTACGCCGAGGAGATCATGTGCCGAGCCTTTCGAAACCATATGACGGATTCTGCGCGGAGATGGTTCCGAACGCTGAGGCCAAGCTCTATCTCGAGCTGGGATGAGTTGAAGGAAGCATTTTCCCTCCAATTCATAGGGGTAAAAAAGTACATCCCCCCAAAGCAGAATCTGACGACGATATATCAAAAGCCAGACGAGTTATTGAGGGAATGGCTCGCAAGGAATGGGGAGGCTGTCGCCGCCACAATGGACATAACAGACAGAGAAGCTTTGATGAGGGCCTTATCTAGCATGAAGAAAATAACCCCGTTCAAAAGAGAGCTAAACCGAAAACCTCCAACCAACTACAGAGAATTTCTGGAGCGAGCGCAGGGGTACATCAACGCCGAAGAGGCAGACGCGAACGACCCTGAGCACCGAACCAACAAGAACAAAGGAACCGAACAGGGGTCAGCGCCTACGAAGCGGGAAGAAGCGTCGAGGCGGAGAAAATGGAGACAAGCAGCCCGCCGCAACGACGAGCGCTCTGGAAGCCAAAAAGCCGAGGCAGGAGGACACCCGAAGACCTCGGCTGTTCCAAAAGTACGATTCCTACCATGAGTTAACGGTGGGAGTCGAGAAGGTTTTCAACCAAGTCGGTCGCGGGAACTTGCTACGCCGACCGGAAGCAATGAAGTCAGACCCCAGCCGAAGGAACCAGAAGAAATTCTGTAGGTTCCATGGCGATGTCGGCCACCACACCAATGATTGTGCCGACCTCAAAGACGAGATTGAAAGATTGATCCGTGAGGGAAGGTTGCAGGAATTCAGGGCCGAACGAAGGCCCCGAAATGACGGCCATGGTGGGCAGAATGATGGTCGACGCCGAGAGGAGAACCAGCGCCCAGAGGACTGTGAACCCGTCGGCGTCATAAGGACTGTCCTCGGCGGTCCCTACATAGGAGGAGACTCGAGGAGGGCTCAAAAGGATTACGCCCACGAGGCCAGGGGGTTTATCAGGAGCGATTCTAGAGCGTCTCCGCCGCCAAAATTCCAAGGTACAGCCACACTGATGTGGCTTTCAACGAGGATGACGCTTGTGGGGTTCATTTTCCCCACAACGATGCCTTGGTGGTGGAAGCCATGATAGGAAACCACACCGTGTGCAGAATCCTGGTGGACAATGTGAGCTCGGTGGACCTCCTATACTCTGATTGCTTGGAAAAAATGGGGATCCGGAAGGAACAATTGGAGAAAACCTCCAGGCCGCTATACGGCTTCACAGGCGACTTCGTCATCCCTCAAGGGACCATCCGCCTACCCATAACCGCCGGTGAAACGCCTCGACAGGCAACCACAATGGCCAATTTCCTGGTCATAAAAGGAAGCTCCCAGTACAACGCGGTAATCGGGAGGCCAACCCTCCAAGCATTACGAGCAATAACCTCCATTTACCACCAAAAGATCAAGTTCCCCACCCCGAATGGCGTGGGGGAAATGAAAAGCAACCAGTATGAAGCCAGGGTTGCGTACTCTGACGCCCTGCGCGGATATGACCAACCGGGGAGACAGGAGACAAGGATGGTTCACCAAGGCCTCGTCGAGGACATAGATCCCCGGATCCAGGAGGAAGTCACGTGGTCTCAACCTGTGGAGCAGTTGGTGAAAGTCCGAGTTGGCGAAGGCGAGTCCACTAAAGTGCTAAAAGTAGGCTTGGGCTTAGCCCCATCACTTAAAGATGAGATCGAAGACTTCCTCAGGAGGAACCTAGATGTCTTCGCCTGGAATCATTCCGACATGGAAGGAATCGACTCCGAAATAATATGTCACTCCCTGAACGCCGACCCCTCATATCCACCCAAAAGACAAAAGCGTCGGCCGATGAATCCCGAGAGGTATGAGGCGCTGAGAGAAGAGGTCGACAAACTGATTACTAATGGGTTCATCAGGGAGTCCCATTATCCTCGTTGGGTATCAAACCCCGTTCTAGTGACCAAGCCCAACGGAGATTGGAGAACATGCATCGACTTCAGTGATCTCAATAAAGCCTGCCCAAAGGATGGCTTTCCACTCCCTCGCATAGACTAGATGGTCGACGCCACGGCGGGGCATGAAATGCTGAGCTTTATGGACGCTTACTCCGGATACAACCAAATCCCTATGCATCCAGCCGACGAGGAGCACACATCCTTCATAACCGACAGGGGCCTCTACTATTATAAAATGATGCCTTTCGGCCTGAAAAATACAGGGGCTACCTACCAGAGGCTTGTAAATAAAATGTTTGCCCAACAACTCGGCAAGACAATGGAGGTTTATGTTGACGATATGCTAGTAAAAAGCATTAAGGCTAGCCGTCACATCGACCATCTGGGGGAAATGTTTGGTGTACTAAGAAAATACCGCATGAAACTCAATCCCCAAAAGTGCGCCTTTGGAGTTGGGTCGGGGAAATTCCTCGATTTTATGGTCAGCAACCGAGGGATTGAAGCTAATCCCGAGAAGATCAAGGCCCTACAAGATATGAGGTCCCCAACGAAGCCGAAAGAGGTGCAGAGATTGACAGGATGTGTCGCCGCCTTAAATAGGTTCATATCAAAAGCAACTGACAAATGCATCCCTTTCTTCGACGCTTTAAAGGGAAACAAGCACTTTGAATGGACACCCCAATGTGAAGAGGCCTTCCAGAAGTTGAAGGAACATTTGGGCAAGCCCCCAATACTATCAAAACCAAACGTCGACGAAGAGCTCAGCCTATACCTCTAGTATCCCAACACGCCATAAGTTCCGTGTTAGTGAGAGAAGAAGAGAGGGTGCAGCTGCCAATCTACTACGTGAGCAAAAGGCTTCTCTACGCGAAGTCAAGATACAACGAGATGGAACGTCTTGCCCTCGCCCTGATGGTAGCTTCAAGGAAGCTTCGGCACTATTTCCAGTCTCACACAATACGGGTTCTCACAAACCACCCGTTGAGGCAGGCTCTGCAAAAGCCCGAAACTTCCGGTCGACTCCACAAATGGTCAGTAGAATTAAGCCAGTTCGACATAAAGTACGTGCCGAGGACTGCGATCAAGGGCCAAGCGCTCGCCGATTTCTTAGCTGAGTTCTCCCATAGGCCAACTCCCGCCGTACCTAGAGAAGTCGACATTATAGACTGGAAACTCTACATGGATGGGGCGTCGAGTGAAAATGGGTCAGGAGCCGGCATCCTGTTAATCAGCCCCGAAGGCCACAAAATTACCTCGGTGGTCCGATTTAAATTCAAGGCATCAAACAACGAAGCGGAATACGAAGCACTAATTGCCGGACTGCGGCTAGCCAGCCACCTGAAGGTTGAAAGACTCAGCGTCTTCAGCGATTCTCAATTGGTTGTCACACATGTGAAGGAAGAGTACCAAGCGCGCGGCGAGAGGATGGGAGCGTACTTAAGAAAGGTAAAGGAAGAACTCGTTAAGTTTAAAAGTTACGAGATACTCCAGATACCATGAACCGAGAATGCAAGCGCCGACGCTCTGGCAAAGATAGCATGTTCTAGAGAATCTGACACATTAGAGGTCGTCCCCATCGAGGAATTGGAGCGACCAACTATAGAAGAAAAGGTGGAGACGTTAATTGTCCGAGTAAATGAAAGTTGGATGACCCCCCTTATCCGATACCTAATGGACGCGCAGCTGCCAAACGGAAAGGATGAAGCCAGACGGGTCAGGTATAGAGCCGCTAGATACTTATTGTATGACGGCTTGGTCTACCGATGAGGCTGCTCAACCCCTTTACAACGGTGCTTGGATGAAACCGAGACACAAAAGGTCCTCCACGAAATCCATGAAGGGATCTGCGGTAACCACTCTGGGGGCAGTCTTTGGCTCTAAAAGTATTGCGACAAGGGTACTACTGGCCCACGCTAAAAAGGACACTTTTCAGTACGCCCGACGTTGCGATAAGTGTCAAAGATATGCCACGATTCCTAGAGCGCCCCCGGAACATTTAACGTCCATTCTCAGTCTTTGGCCCTTCGCCAAATGGGGGGTTGACTTGATCGGGCCATTACATCTTGCACCCGGAGGATTTAAGTTTGCAATCGTTACGGTAGACTACTACACAAAATAGGCAGAGGCAAAGGCCCTAACTACAACCACGGAAGCAGCCTGCACCAAATTTATGTGGGATCACGTCGTATGCAGGTTCGGGGTTCCCCACTCAATCGTATCCGACAACGGAAGGCAGTTCGACAACGCCTCAACGCGCAGGTTCTGTAATAACCTGGGCATCCGGAAAGATTTTTCGGCACCGATCCATCCACAATCCAATGGACAAGTCGAGGCGGTCAATAAGATATTAAAGTATACCCTCAAGAAAAAACTCGACGATCTGAAAGGGAAATGGGCCGAGGAACTTCCCAAGGTCTTATGGGCATACAGAACGACGAGTCGAACTACTACGGGTGAGACACCCTTCTCCATGGCATATGGCGTCGGAGCAGTACTCCCCATAGAAATCGAAACGTCGACTCTAAGAACCATCGTCCATAACGATGATGACAACACGGAAGGTATGAACGGAGAGCTCGACTTGTTGGAGGAAAAAAGGCTCGACTCCCAACTACGCCTCGCCGCTTATCAGCAAAGAACAGCGTGATATTATAACAAGAAAGTTCGACAGAGGAGGTTCATCCCAGGGGACCTAGTACTAAAAAGGGTAACGCAAAGCATAAAACCCAAGAATACCGGTCCACTGGGCCCAACTTGGGAAGGGCCCTACCGCATAAGGAAAGTGCTGCGTCCCGGAACCTATGTTTTGGAAAGCCTCGACGGCAAGAAGATCCAACACCCGTGGAATGTAGAACAACTGAAGCTGTACTAGCAATAATGTATGAAGTTCTCGCATATCCCAATTGTACATTCTTTATAAAGTGAATGAATTGATATGTTTGCAGAAGGAAAAGAATTCACCCCTTAATAACATGTCTGCTTAAAAACTGAGGTTATATTAAACAGACATGGGGGGACAGGGATCCGCGGGTTAAACAAAAAAACAAAAAGACAAAGAACTTAGCGAAATTCCAAGGAATTTCCTAAGACGACGACCCCAAGGGGCACAATCGACGTCAGATCCTCCAAGGAGGAAAGACAAAGAACTTAGCGAAATTTCAAGGAATTTCCTAAGACGACGACCACAAGGGGCACAATCGATGTTAGATCCTCCAAGGAGGAAAGACAAAGAACTTAGCAAAATTCCAAGGAATTTCCTAAAACGACGACCCCAAGGGGCACAATCGATGTCAGATCCTCCAAGGAGGAAAGACAAAGAACTTAGCGAAATTCCAAGGAATTTCCTAAGATGACGACCCCAAAGGGCACAATCGACGTCAGATCCTCCAAGGAGGAAAGAAAAAGGACTTAGCGAAATTCTAAGGAATTTCCTAAGACAACGACCCTAAGGGGCATGTTCGACGCCAGATCTCCCAAAAAAGAAAGGCAAAAACTTAATAAAGAAAGCAGCAAGTACGAATCAAGGTATAAATTAAAACTATGGTCATTTGAATATATATATATATATAAGAAGCAGATAAAGTAAAAGATGTCCGGATCAACAAGATTCTTTATTTACAAAACAAACAGAGGCAGGTAAAAATCCTTCAGGCCTCACCAGCAGCTCCCGAGTCTTCGCCGTCGCCAGGCGGAGAAGCATTGTCGTCACCCGCAGGAGGGGGGGAGTTATAAAGAAAGCTCAAATCCCACTCAGGACGCTCCTTCTTGATCAGGTCGACAATTTGTTGACCCGCAGATTGGAAGTCTCTGGTGCGGATATCAATAAGCTCTTGGGAGGCCTTAAATTCCTTGATAACCTCGACACGCCTGGCGTCGAAAGCAAATGCAGCTTCCACCTCAGCTTCCCTCTTCCCCTCAAGAAAACGCCTCTCCGCCTCCCTAGCTGCCTCGGACAATTTTTGGTCAGATAAGTCCGCCCGTTCCTTGAGACTCGTGATCTCATTTTTTAACTTTACAAGCTTTTCTTCCAGACTCGCCAGCTTGGCCAAGGCCACGTCCCTTTTCTCGTTGGCATCATCTAGCTTTTGCTTTGCGTCGGAAACAAGGGACTGAAGTTTGGCCTCCAACTCATCCATCTCATTTTTTCGCTCCTCAACCTTGACAAGGTCGAGGAGGTTGAGAATGGAAAGAACCAGGCTCTGAAAAAGTCGAAGTAAAAAAAAAAAGGGGGGGGGGGGGGGGGGGGGCTACGTGAATTTGGAAGGAAATCTGCTTTCGCTGACGGTCGACCAAAGAGGATTGGGCACCAACGACCCAATGAGGCTCAAGGAAGGACTCATTGAGAGCCTGAAAGACAACGGAGAAACGAGGGGGAAGTTTCAGCATCACCCAAATCTCGGCGTCAGATATGTCCGAGACTTGGAACTTGGGGTCCATGATTTTGGCCCCTGGAATAAGCACGCGCTCTCTCGGCGCCGAGGGAATTTTGACATCGGGGATGGGAACCGTCGGCGTCCACGTTTCTACCACCGGTGCTTTGTCCCTGCGTCTTTTTTTCCTCACAAGTTCCTCCTCCGACCCCGAAGGGCCCTTCTTAGTCTTTCTGCTCTTTGGGACACGGGAAGAAGAGGAAGCTTTCTCTTTTCCTTTCGACTGGGGCGCATGGCTCGGTGGGGGCTGTTGTTCTGACGGCGGTTACTGGCTCGGCCCAGATTGCTGGCTGCCAGGAAGTTGGATCCTCAAGGACGCCATTTCTGCAGGAGAACGACGAGGTCAAAATACAGGCAGCATTGGAAGAAGCCAAGTCACAGTGAAGAAGGTCGTCGAAAGTAAATAATACCTTCGTCGTTTAGATGGAAGTACTGACGGACGGCGTCTAAATCAGCGGGGTCTGGGAGATCGGGGATCAGACCAGCTTCGTGAAGGTTTTTCTGGGTCAAGAGCGTATCAATATGACGAACCTCTGACGGAAAAGAGAAAGCCTTTTCGATCCTCGCCAAGTTGTTCCCAGAGAACTTCGGCCGGTCCTGACTTACTAGAATACGAACGGAATGTCAGTAGAAAAAATGGGAGAAATCAAAGTCAGATAACCAAAAGCCAAGGCAACTTACCCATATTCCCAAACGCCGCCTACACCTGTCTTCAACGGGGCAGGCGGTCGTTGGGGTGAAAGTTGAAGGACCCCCGAATCATGAAGAACATGGGCTTCCACCCATGTGACGACGAGGGGGTGCCCAGTATGAGCTTCCCGAGTCTGGGCTGGGCCCTCCCGTGACCACTCAAAAAATACCACCCCTCGCACTTAGCGACGTGGCATAATTTATACATAAATCGAAACTCGTCAACAGGGAGGTCCATATCGAATTGCTGATGCCATAAAATCTAGGCACCAGCAAAGCAGTACCAAAAGTTTGGCGCCAGCTGAGCAAGAGAAATGCCGTAAAAATGACAATACTCCTTCACAAAGGGATGGACAGGAAGGGTCATCCCCGCGGTGACAGCTCTAGTGTAGACCGAAAGATATCTGGTCGGCAGCATACTAGTTCTGAAGTGCACGTCCGGAAGAAGGTATTCAAACCACCTCCCGTCAATGCACCCTTCCTTCACAGCCCGGATGATGTCTTTGTTCCGGACCCTTGACGCCACAACGTCGGCTGTGAAGAAAGGCCTATCTGGTTCGCCGCTGGTGGCAGCCAGAGGGGCATCTACCGCCGAAGCGGCCACCCCGCTTACATTGCCCCCCGTGAAGGGAATTCGTTCCACAGCTTCGTCCAAAACTCGCTCGAAGCTATCGAACTCACTACCAAAGCTGTTGACTGGGGCGTATCTGGCTTCAAATCCGGCCTCGACGTCTTCTACGTCTCTCAGCATGGAATCGATGCTGGAAGACGATGAAGAGCAGGAAAGCTCCACCACAGGGGGGTCTGGGCGGACGACTGGAGAATCCTCTCGACTGGGGGAACTTTGGGCCATTATTCTGGTGATTAAACAGACAAAGAGCTAAGTTAAAACCCTAACATCGAGAGGATGAAAGAATGGCTACTCTAAAGCTACGACAACTCAAAACACCACGACATGACGCCGACCATTCATGCGAGAATGGTAACGGCAAGTGCTCATAGGAATCCAGGCCCAGAACCCAGAAGCCAGAAGCACATAGACAGCAAAGGGACGACATCCAAACGCGAAAAAATGAAACAAAGTAAGTTTCCCTAGTTTCTACGTCCCGCACATTCTTTAGACATATACACAGGGTTCAAAACAGAGAGGTAGAAGGAGCCTATGTATATAAGCAGCAGACAGGGGGTGAGAAAGCTTACCGGAGAAGAAGAAGCAGTCACACGGTACGCCTAAGGGCAGAAAGTACGGTCTGAAAGTCCAGAAGGAAGAACGGTCGCACGGTACACCTAAAGGCAGAAAGCACGGTCGTGAGATTGGAGAGTAAGGAGTCCGTCGGAGAAGGCGGCGGTCCAACAGATGCGAAGGAAAAACTTGGAGTTTCAAAAAAATGGCTCTCAAGCTCGTAGAAGGTATTTAAAAGGGACGGGCATTTTCGACCCCGACCGTCAGATGAAGATCTTAAAGATCCGATGGCCAGGGAAACCTGCCCAGATCTAACGGTGATAAAGTAGGGCGGGAAGCAGAGAGGTCGCGATCCGAGGGCCCATATCCGTTCTTTTGAAATAAAGGCCGTACGTTATCATAAGAAATTGATCGACGCGACGGTTACGTTTCCCGAAGGATATCCGACGATCCCAGGCCATCATTGCAAACGGAGGCTCGGGACCGGTTTCCCACACCCAAAGCACGGAGGGGCAACCGAACCTAAGTCTGAGGCCACCCAAAAGGCACCCCGACCTGGGGGGTAGCTGTTGTATGGGAAAATATGGCAGACACGTGGCCTTGGTCAACCCCCACCAAGCAAGGAACCCTCGACACTTGAAAACCCTCGACGCTTGCAAGCTCCTCTTAGTCCCCTGTGAAGGCCCCAGGACAAAGTCCAAGTTAAGACGATGACCCATTATGGCACCGACCAATCGCGCCGTCGACGTAATAGGATGAAGATCTCTTTACCGCAAGAAATTGCCATCGAGAAGGCGGTTGGGCTAAGAAGTACTGGCGACGAGGGAAACGTCATTTAGGGGACATTACGGCTTACATGCACAATTGGAGGTGATCTGCGAGCATTAATTATGAGCTGTCAGACTGCCCCCACAGGGGACAGAAAAGTATTACGGAGAAGCACAGAGCCGTAATAGAAGACTAAACAGTTGGATGAACAGTGCAAATTAGTGGGCTACGTCTGGGCCTACCAAAGGAGAGCACTTGAGTGCTTCTAGCTGTGAGGGAAACCTCCCGAGTGAAGGAAGCCCCAGTATAAAAGGTGAAAGACCCCCAACGAGGAAGGGGTTCAGAAAAAATACTAGCTAAGAAAAAACATTGTAAATTGTATCTTACCCAAAGACAAAGAAATACAAGATTACAGTGGATGTAGCTCTAGAATTTATAGAGTGAACCACTATAAATTCCCTTGTGTCATTAATATCTAGGGGTTTTTTAATAGATACTCGCACACAAATAGTTCACCAATTCCTGACGCATTAAAATATACATACACGGCCGGTAATCCAAAGGAAAACCAAGAGGTAACCCGGCCGGTTTTTTGTTGGTGAAATTTGACCGTCAACAATTCTCTTGGTTATGGTCTTGGTGCTCTAATGTGTTTTTCAATGCCCTGCTATTGGAAATTTTTATTGATTTACATGATTGTAAATTAAAGATTTACATTGTAATTTTTTTAAGGCATGCAACAACCATTGTTGTTTATAAGGAAAAATGGGCTCCAGAAAACCAATATATAAACTTTTTTTTTCAATCAATTATGATTCCGAAGGATGCTTCTTTGAAGTTTTTAGATGAGCGTTTGTGTGAGGAGTTACATCTTGAGTTGCTTTGATTTAATGTTGGTCGTCACTCTTTATTACTTATCGTGGGAAGGAAGTTGAAGGACTCGATTTAAAAGGTATCAGAGTTAAAGAGGGATGGTGATATTAAGTTGTTTGGTTAGACACAATAAGAAAGCTCTTGCATACCCATTAGTAATAGATATTGTTACTAAAAGCGCTAATGCAGCGGGATCTACTTCTTCTTCATCGGGTTTTAAGAGTTCAAGAGATGAGGCATCGTCTTCTAATGGTGATGGATCAGTTTGTTAATTTGAAGAGGAGATCGATGTTGCGATGAATAATATTTTAATTGAAGATTTTGATATTTTAAAGTTGTCTATGTCGTTTGATGTGAATGTAGGCAATCAGTTCATGAGCAAATCGGTTCTCAAGAAACTCATGCATCTAATTCCAATTAAGAGGCATTTTGAGTTCCAATCAGAAAGATCTAATAATTTATTTTATGTTTTGGTTTGTAAGAATGAGAATTGTACTTGGAAGATGTGTGCTGCAAAGGTTTGGGTAGTAAAGAAGTATGTTAAGGAACATACTTGTTCAATTGATGTTGTTAGTGCTGAGCATCGGCAAACAAACAGTCGTGTTGTTTTTGAGTTTTTAAAGGGCGATTTTAGCATCGGGCTTGCAGACTGATTGCGTCCCAACGATTTAAGGTTTATAATGCATGGTAAGCATGGTGTTGAGATTAGTTACTACAAAGCACTAATGGCTTGCCGATACGTCTTGGAATCAATGAGAGGAAGTGCAGCTGAGTCAGTTGCATCCATTCCTTTACTCTGCAATGTTTTCAAGGAAAAAAATCCAAGTGATTTTCATTTCATGTGTTATGTTTTTCTTAATCTTAATTTTTTTGAGTTTTTATGAGTTTCATTTTTTTTTGTTGGTGAACATTTGTAAATTCTGTATTTCTTCTGTAAATCATTTATATAGCAAGGAACACATTCTTGTTTTCTTTTGGTAGATATTAGAAGGTATAAGTCAGTCAGTATTCTCGAGTATATCCAAGATTACATAGTAAATTTTTTGACTTACTGGATTTGTTGGTTTTCCAGTGTTGCAAATATTATATCATTTTGTATTGTAATTTTTTTTTTTGGTTTTTACTTTGTAGGATAAATGACTTCTTAAGAGCTTGATAAGGATAGGTGGTTCAAGTATTTTTTTTTTTATGCGCTTGGGGGCTTCTATTCATGGTTGGTGACATTGTAAGCCTGTGATCTTCGTTGATGTCACCTTTTTGAAGAATGAGTTTTCTGGGATCTTGCTTCTCTCTGCAGTTTTAGATACTAATAATCATATTTTTCTGCTTGTTTTTACGATTGTTGATTCGGAGACCGGCTCCTCATGGGAATGGTTTTTTAAAAGGCTTAAGAAGACCATTGGAACTCACGAAGAAATTGTTATTGTTTCAGATCAAAAGAGTAGTATCCCTAAGAAGTTGAGAAAGTTTTTTCAGATGCAGCTCATGGATTTTCCATGCAACACTTACTCAGAAATATGAATTCAAATTTTAAAGGTGTGCAAGTGGATGCTATATTATATCGTTGTGCTAAGGCATACCGAAAGGAAGACTTTGATTACTTCACACGTTAATTGGAGGCAATGCGGCCAGTTATTCAGAACTATTTGCCGCAAGTAGAGGTTAAAAAGTGGGCATGCCCTCACTTTGAGAGGAAGAGATATGATATCATGACGACTAATATCTCCGAGTCGTTAAATAATATTTTAGTGAATGCTAGGGAGTATCCCATTGAAGCTTTAATTGAGCATTTTAGAGCCTTCTTGCAAAGATGATTTTATGAACTTCGAAATAATATGGATCAAATTTTTACATACTTGACTAAACATGCAAATAAATGCCTTTGTGATTGGGAAAGGGTAGCACATTACTTATATGTAAGTTACTTTTGTTTCAAGTATTTACTGATTTTTTTATCTTTTTTTTTTGTTTTCTATAACTTGTGTTTTGCTTCATTATGGGTTATGTTTCTGTTTTGATCTCTGTTCTTTGTGCTGATTTTTTTTTATTCTTTTGGTCTTTATTTTAAAGTTATTCTCTAGTTTGACTCGGCGATGCATGTACTAGAAAATTCTACTTACTTTTGAGGTAGCTGCTGCTATTTTATCCTCCTTTTTGGTTTAAACCCTCTGTTTGGGTTATTATCTGGTTTCATACTCAGAGATTGAAATATTGGGTTCTTTGATTTCTTTCTTCTTGTCATCTTATCCGGTTCACCCGACGGATATAAATAAGTACCATGTTATTGATGGTGGTGTTGGCAAGGAGGTTGGCTTGGTGGCAAGAAAATGTACTTGTCTTATTTGACAAGATGACGAATTTCCATGTCCACATGCCATTGCATCGATTTGGAAGAGAAATCTTGATCCAACACATTTTACTTCCTACTTTTACACCAACAAAGCATACAAAGCTACGTATGATGCTCTAATCTATCCTCTTATTGATAGATCACGTTGGGAAATTTCAGAGGATAACAAGGATGAGGTTGTTCTTCCTCCAGAGTTTAAACGTGGTGCTGGGAGGCCAAGAAAGTAAAGGATTCTTTCTAGTGGCGAACCAAAGAAGCAAGCTGTTAAATGTGGTCGGTGCAAGCAAGTTGGCGACAATAGGAGGACTTGCTCAAACCCCGTATCAGTTGCTATGAACTCATCATAAAGTAAAGGATTCTTTCTAGTGGCGAACCAAAGAAGCAAGCTGTTAAATGTGGTCGGTGCAAGCAAGTTGGCCACAATAGGAGGACTTGCTCAAACCCCGTATCAGTTGCTATGAACTCATCAACATCTTCAAAGTTGAAGTTTTGTCATCAGGGTTAAGATCAACACTTGTTGATTCATTGCAATCTTATATACTTAATTTTTTTCAAAGTAATAATTTGATTGGAATTGATTCTACCATTTTATTGAAGATTGCATGTCAATACATCAATGTGATTATAGGTTTACATTTAGATATTCCTTGTGCAAAGCAATTAAAACATTTTTTTCATTTGTTTGTATGTTTTTTCTTTTGTTGTAATTTTGTTTTTACATTTGTTTGAGGAAGGGAAAAGAAGCTTCAATCGGTGTCGGAGAGAGGAAAGAGAGAGATAGAGTGGCTGACGAGGATTGTGAGGAAGAGGGAAGAGAGAGAGAGTGACGGACGAGAATGTGAGAGCGGCAGAGGGAAGAGAGAGAGAGAGAGAGTGGCGGAGGGAAGAGAGAGAGCGGCCGAGGGAAGAGAGTGAGAGGTCGATAATTTCAGTGAGAGAGTGAAGAGAGAGAGATGACTATGACTGTATGAGAGAGAGAATGGTTTGTGAGAGAGAGTGAAGAGAGAGAGAGATAAGTATTAGAGTTTTGAGTAAAAATTATCATTTAAGGGTATTTTTAAAAATTTACGTGTTTATAAATCTAAATTTACCTTAAATTAGCCTATTTATTAACATTTTTAAAACATTGACTTATTAATTTTAATTCCTCCTAAATCTTGGTATATTTCCCTCCTCCTCTCTATATATTCTCCTCTATGAATGTGAACACATAATTCAACGGATTTAAGGGTGAGGAGAGGTTTCTAAGAGCTGTAGGATGGCGTATATAAGTTTGTATGGAAAAGCATGTGCTCTTTGAGAAATTAATTTATTTAAAAACGCCTCTACATAATGCTTTTGACGCTGCAATAACAGTTTCTAAATTCTGTTGACGAGTTAGTTATTTTAAGCGAGTCAAGTTTTGACAATTAATATCTTTTAGTTTTGGTTGTTGTAAGTTGTAATAAATCATATTTTACAATCATATATAGCAATTTAAAAATGATGACATATGACTGTGATGTATATAGCCACTACAACAGAACGAGATAACAAAACTATATAATATAACATAAACTTATAACTACAAGTTTATAACTAAAGTTTATCATTTTACTAATTAGGAGCACTTTGAATAAGTTTATACAAATTAAAGTCACAAAATCGAGTAAGTTACTCAAAACTATCAAATCTTCTAAATCAAGATATTTCTTATATGAAAATAACTATAAAAAAAGATAAATTATGTGGAGACAACTATTCCTTATAGACAATTAATAGTTAACGTAATAATTTGATGTGACTATGATTTAAAAAAAAGGGAAAAAGGAGCGATTCATGATGTGGTTGTATCTTATACTATAATTACAAGGGCAAAATTGGAATTTTGTAAGTGGAGAATTGGAAGATGTTTTCAAAGAGAGAATGATCATGATATAAGGGTAAAATTGGAATTTCAGGAAGTTGTAATAATGAGGCAGCATCACGTTACACACTCTCTCTCTCTCTTCTTTTTCTCTCTCTCTCTCTACAAGGACAAGCTGTAGGTAAAGTCCAAGTTGTCTGGTGGCTGGCATTTCTGTCTGTGTCTTGTCTCTTCACAAGGAAGGACTTTTCACATACACATTCTCTTCGTCTTCTTCGTATCACCATAGACTTCTATCTCACAAATACAATGCAGGTAATTTCATTATAAAACACAAAATTTATTTTTCATTTTCTTCATAATTTTTAGCTTAATTCACAAATTCCTTTTCTTTTCTTTTTGTAATAAATTATTCAGACGAGGACGGTGCAAGTAAAGCAGGTTTCAAATCTAGCTACTGAGAGAGAGATTCATGAATTCTTCTCCTTTTCTGGAGAAATTCAACACATTGAGATCCGTAGGTAAATCGAATTTACTATTATCATTATTATTGTTGCTATTTTTGTCGTTATAGTTCTCGGATCTTTGGCTTTTGAGCTTTACTGGCCTCTGTTTGGTTGCCGAGAAAACGCTAGATATGCAAACGAGAAGAAAGGAATAATTTGTTGCCTTCACTTTATTATTGTAAATATTTCTGTCCTGTGCAGTTAAAAGACAATAAAGAGAGGGAAAAAAAAAAAGAAAAAGTGCGGATGTTTGTGTATAATATATATTGCTTGTGTGTATGTACATCGGTGAATTTTTATGGCTAAAAATAATTTTAAAGAAATATAATTGTTTTTATAATTGGTTTAAAATTTAAAACTAATTAATGCAGAAGTTTAGTTTTGGTTCTTGAGCCTTAAAATGAAAAACGGTTGTTTAAATTCTCTCTTAAATTGTTAAGAGAAGTGATATTTTTCCATTTAATCTAACAAAAACGTGTGAAAGAGAGTGTTGTTTTCTCTTTACTAACGCACAATTTATTATTAAACTTTGGTTTAAGGTATTTGGGAAATTCTATGGTAGGGATTCCATGCTAGTACTGCACGTTTTTTAGTTCTTGTTATATCGTTAATCATATTAAAAAAAAAAGTATGTAAATTTAACGGAATCTGATTACAATCTTATGGTTCTAAACTACACAGTGCGGGTCGGATAGGTTTTTGTACCCTACCATAAAACTGCTCGAGTTCTTTTTGTCTAACAGTGAACGTCAAAGAATCCATATTTTTCTTTTAAGAAATGTACACCATCAAAGACCACCTAATAAAGCCATGAACATCCCCACCAGCCCATTGTATTTAAATAGTCTTATGCTAGACAAAAGTCTCTTGTATCCAATTTTATTACAAAACCCAGAAAGAATATTAAAAAGTTGCCATCAAGCATGTGCTTTTCACTCAATTGAAAAAAAAAAGCGGCTAAAATGGACTATTCAAAAATTTAAGGATAGAACTAAAATGAGACTTTTGTCATTGGATTGGATTTTCTAAGTGATTTATCGTAATAAAACAATAATAAAAGAACAATAGCATGTTCTACTGATTTTAAGAACATAGAGTTTGGTAGTTCGCTTTAGAGTTTGTTCTTTTCTTTCTCTGGATTTTGTTTAAGTTACCGTGAGGATAAATTTTCACCTGTTTAGTAATGAAGTATCTTTTTGTGGTTTTGGGTGCAGTGAACCTGGGCAATCTAAGACAGCATTTGTTACATTTAAGGATCCAAAAGCGCTTGAAATTGCTTTGCTGTTATCGGTATTTCCTCATATCTGTTTCACTTTCTTTTTCTTAAAGCCAGTGTCTTAATCCGTGATGTTTAACATGCTTTCGAAACATTTTTTTCTGCCTTCCTTTTTTTGTAAATGTGTCAGTTGTTCAACGATGCGAACTCACTACATAAAGGGACACAGAAATTTCATATGCATTTTTGAAATTATGCTACTATAAAAGTGTGAATCAAACAATTTCATTGATGCAAGGCATGAATTTAAAAACTGTTTTTCAGCTTGAAACTTTGACATCAGTTTTTAGTTCATACCAGTAATCTGAGAAATCATGTAACTGTTAAAATTGCAATTTGGTTTACATTTAATGGTTTAATTTTCGCTCTTAAAGGAACAGTTAGATTATCCATATGGTACTCCTTGGAATCATTCAAATCATTTACATAGAATTGCTAAATTGAACTGTAATATAAAAACAAAAAAAAAAATGATAGTATTCGTACTAACTTGGATTTGCTAACCTTTATCAGTTAGCGGCTCTCACTTTTGTAACTTTATTTCATTCACTTGCTTGCATTACTGTGAATTCCACATTAATGTGTTACATATAAAATTATTCCTTTTTCTATGGAGACCGCACCAACATAAAGTGATTGAAATAAGAAATCTTGTACATATTGTTTAATCAAACGTTACGAGTAATTTTGGAACTTGATGTTCAAAAAAATGATGTAGCATTAGAATTGTTAAAAAAAGATGCTTGTTATCATTCTTTAAATTAGATTCATATGTTTCCAGAATAGTATACCTGCATGTGTTGGTTCATGGTTCTCTCTTTATTTCTATGCTGAGCTTTGTGCTTTCCCTGTTATCATCTTCTGGGATATATTTTTCAAATAGTGTCCAATAGCATAAGTATCCTATCGGGTAGTTGCTTTTTTTTCCCCCTCTTTTTCTTTTTGTCTCCTCAGTGTCCCTTCGCATCCTGTTCTGAGAAACAAATTCATCGTGTCTTGCTAATGTTTGTGTTGATTCGGTATTGACTCTTAATTTTATTGGGAATTTTTCAATCATTTCATTAGTTCTTTGTAATATCTTTTGGGTTATTGAAACAAGAATTTTATTTCATTTCCCATATTTTGTTTGATAGTGGTACTAGTCAGTTATGACAGTTTTCACAAACAAATACGCCTTCGTATGACAATGGTCGCATGATCATCTTATTTTGAGCCATGCTAGTCAAAGGGAATATTTTTACTCGACTTATTTTGTGAACATATAAGTAGCAATCCTTCTATACCTCGTAGTTGCTTTTAGGTTGCTATGGAGATCTAAAACTGTCTTTTTTATTTCCCAGGGAGCAACAATTGTTGACCAGATTGTGAGTATATCTCCTGTTGAAAACTATGTATCAAAATGTGAGATGCAGGTATCTTAACAGCATAATTGTTTTCTAAAATTTACTTTTACTACTATTGTTAAACCTTTAATTCTAACTTCGGAAGTGCAATTCATGCAGGAAGTAAGGGTGGTGGACAATGCCGTGTGTGTTGCTCCTGAAAATGTCTCACAGAATGTTGAGGTAGAGATAGATAATGTTGTGCATCATAATGTTCTTTTTTCCTTTCTCCAGAAAGAGCCATTTCTTTTAGACATTTCATATTATCATTTAGTAGGTCTAGATTGTGCCAAGATTTGGCAATAGTTAGGTTCGTTTCCTTGGGCAGCTTGTTGCTTTGATTAGATTCCATTAGGGCATCTTGTTGCCTCAACCAAGAATGATTGATCCAAATGCCTGTGGTTCTGTCTTCCTTGTACGTGTCCCTCTCCAGAGGATGGTACCTTTTTGCGTTATTGTGGAGGGTGTTTTGTCAGTTGTGAATATCCATGCAGTAGTTCTGTAGAATATGATTCGCCACACTACCAGCAATGCATAGATTTCAACGATGTTTTGGTGGAGCCTTTATTTTCTTTGGAGACCCACAATTGTTTTTGTTGTTTGTTCTTGCAAATTTCTGAGTTTGACGGGCTTAGGGATGGCTGATCTATCTGTGTTAGCAGGACAAGACTAATCCAACTGGCAATGGAAGAGTGTACGTTGGCAGAGCACAAGATGTAGTTGCAAATGTGCTTGCAAAAGGGTCAGCCATTCGGCAAGATGCAATTAACAGAGCCAAAGCATTTGATGAAAAACATCAGTTAAGAGCCGGTGCTTCTGCAAAGGTTCTCTCTTTTGATAAGAGGGTTGGACTTACAGAAAAATTTACAGTTGGGATTTCAGTGGTTAATGAGAAAGTGAAGTCTGTTGATCAAAGGCTTCATGTGTCCGACAAAACAATGGCTGCAATATTTGCTGCAGAGAGGAAACTTAATAATACAGGATCAGCAGTAAAAACTAGCAGGTATGCAATAAGTATCTCTGGCACTAAATATTCTGTCTAATCGCTTCTTACCCTGAGGAAATTACTTGTGGTGATGTTAAAAGAATTTTGGAAAATCACATTTAATCGTTTTCACATTTGTTCAGAATGCTACTTTACTTAAAACCCTTTTTTTTTTTTTTTTTTTTTTTTTTTTTTTTTTTTTTTTTTTTTCCCAATTTGAGAGAGTGTGTGTTTATCTTCTGAATTGCCTCATGACAAATTTGAGAGAGTGTGTGTTTATCTTCTGAAGTCTCAAATTTCTCGAAACTGCAGCATTCTCTTGCTCAATCATTTATTATAGTTCTTTGGATTTGTTAAGTTGCAATTCCTAGGTTGAGATATCTTTTTCTCTCTCGTGAGTGATAGAAAACGGTTGACCATGAAATTCAAATCTCTTTAGATATGTGCTGGCTGCATAAGTATTGCAGTCAATATATATAACCACATGATAAGTATAGTAAATTGATGAACTCATTTTTGTTGCTGATCAGGTATGTAACTGCCGGAGCCGCTTGGCTAAATGGCGCATTCAGTAAGGTGGCGAGGGCCGGACAGGTTGCAGGTACAAAAACGAGAGAGAAATTCAATTTAGCTGTGTCGAACTTGACCGCAAAGGTGGGTGTTCTTCAACTGCCTGTATTTCTATGTGAAATTTGTTAAGATCCTGGTTGAGTCTCACATTACTAAAGTATGGGCTTAGCATGTGGGTTTATAACCACTTGGGCACCCTCTCCTACAAGCTAGCTTTTGGGGATGAGTTCTACCCAAGGGTTGTAACAAAATTGATAATCTTGTAATTTGAGTTAAAGAAACCGAATAATCTTGTTTATTGGTTTTTTCTTACTGTTTGAGATAGTCCTCTTTAGAAACAAATGAATTATCAACTAAGTGCTGTCTATTATTATTTCAAGCGAAACACATGATTAATTATATGATTAATCAAAGTTGGCCTAATATTATGTTTTTGGGTATGTGATTTTTAATAATGGACCATTCATGTTATTTGCAGGAACCTCCAATTGCAGCATAAGCCAAAGAGTTTTTGTTGGGGCAAAAAGTAAACCTCTGTGGATTTGTTCTCACCATTACATACAACAACCATGTTGGTCTATCTGATTCATCAATCTCCTTGTGTGCTAATATGTCAATGGTTTGGTGTGTGCACTGAAATGTGATTCAATTTCTACAATTCTTTTTTTTTTTTCATTATTATTATTCTTTTTGTAGGGTGTGTATGTCCGCGAGTCTACTTGTAATTTTGCAGCCTTTCGCTTAGTTGAGTGGGGAAAAAAAATCGTTAATTGCCATGATTTTTTGCCTCTAGAAGAATGCTATTCTATATTTTGTTTTCTTGTGTATATAAGCTCACTTTGGCAGTTGATGTCCCAGCCGATATTGCACCATAAGATTTATTTTTATGAAATTAGTATATGCAGACCAAGTGTTAGCTAGTATAAGCTCACACCCTTGTGTATGTGCAGACCAAGTTCTCCAATCTTATAAAGAACAATCAGTGCATCTCATCGAAATATAAAGAATATATCTATAGAAAAATAACTAGCTAACACTTGGGAGAAGAAAAATTTAGAATATATTACCATGTATTGAAACAACACAATTCTGATGAAAATGTCAAATCAACTGATTAATTAAGCTAGAAATTTTGCTTATGCTATTGCAGTGGATTTCCAATGATAACTAAAACTTAAATAAGAACTGATGAACATTTAATTCATTGAGCTTTGATATATATACTAATCTTTAACGCGCGCTTCACGCACGTGATTTATTTAAAAAAGCGGTTGTATAACGTTTTTTAAAAAATAAAGAGAGAGAAGCAAAACAAGACATAAAAAAACAAAGATAAATGCAAGAAAAGATTTAAAGTAAAAGATAAAAAAAATGATTTTAACTTATATTATTGTGTTTTATATTAGTTATATTTTGTTTTGTTTAATTTATTTTTTATTTAATTTATTGTGATTTTATTTTATTTTAGTGCATTTTTGTTTATTTTTATTTAAATTATTCATAATATTTTTATTTGAGCGGTATTGAAAATTTCGTGCAAACCGGTGTCAAAATAGACAAAATCGAACCATAAATTAATTCAAAATAAATAAATAAATTTAATAAATAAATAAAATCAAAAATGATTTCGGCTATCGGATGAAGCTTATCAATGGCCTTAATGCATGCGTGAATAATACGTGCAAGAAAGGAGAATGGAGCAGTAGGCCTGCATCAAGTCACTATAATTGATGGTACTCATCAATAATTATTAAAAATTCATATATATATATATATATAATTAGCTCACTGTATACAAATAGACATTTAAAAATGGTTGAGATGTAATATCGTCATTCTTTTAAGCAAATAACACTAATAACGATAACATGGAAGCATAATGTTACTAGTGCCAGTGAAACTAATTAAGAAAGACCATAGGAAAATATGGTGAATTAATACATCTATGTCCTCTAAGCATTTCTTATTGAAAAATCACTAGCTAACACTTCGGAATAAGAAAAGTAAACAAGAATTACAATTTATTGAAACTAAATAATTTTGATGAAAAATCAAATTGATACGTTGGATGTGTGTTTATATTTTAACACTCTTAATTGGGTGTTTTATTGGTTTTAGAGTTATTTAAGTAGGATTTTTAGGGTTATTTTCTACATCTTTTGACTAAGAAAAGAGGGGAGAGTCTACGGTACGACAAAGGAGAAGAAGATTCATCCGAGAACGGAGTTCAACTTCAACTTCAAAAAATAATTTTCTTCTTTCCTAAATTTCTTATGTTGAATGTTGTTGTTAGCATGTTTTTAATTTTAATCATGTTCTAAATTTCTTAACTAGGGTGACAAGTATAGCTAAGACATGAATATTTGATTTTAAATATTTTCTTTTAATGAAATTTATTCACTAAAGAGTCTTTTGCTTGTGTTTCTTTTATCATTCTTAATGCTTTCAATAACTTGATTAATTATTGAATTGAATTGAAAACCTAGGTTGAAACTTGAGAAATAGATTTTAGGAATAACTTCTCATAAAAGAAATCGTTAGGTGCATAAGACATCAATAGATAGTAATATAAATTGCGATAATATTATATTCATATAGAGAGATAGTAAATTTATGTTTGATAGCATCCCCAGAGGGACTATTAGGCAAATTAGAGTGCGAAAATCAAATTAAAGGAAATCCCAGTCAATATCAAATTAATTCGACGATGCGGTTGAATTGCAATTGCACGAGTTTTTTTTCTCATCTTCTCAACGAAATCCCAGTCAATATCACTTTCGAAGAGATTAGAACCAGGCCTTACGTCAATCGGCGTCATTCACTCCCGGGAAGAATACGACAAGAAAAATAGAGAAGTATATATAGAGAGGGAGAAAGCAAATTAAGGAAGAGATGAGTAAACGTTGAAGATTAATACAATTTGAGGTGGGTTTTGGTTGGAAGATTTTACATTTATAGAAATTTCCATTTGGAATCGGAGTTCTATTCCCATAAGAAGTACGCCAGTGCGATTGCTCTTTTCCTTTACCATTGTCGTTTTATAAATGAATTCATTCATATTGTTGTACGTGATTTATGAGATGTCCGTACTGTTTTTGTTAGGTGTTGTCCTTTTTAGGCATTAGTGTCGTTTATAGTAAACACTATCGTTTCACATACGCCGCCACCAATCAAATAAAACAACAGGGCAATTCAGCAAAAGAAAAAATTATAATAAAAGGCAAATTAAAGAAACGGTTTCGCTTCTTTAGTTAAATGAAAACAAATAAAAAAAAACAAAAAACAAAAAATTGTGAGAATTAAGAATATGGCATATGTATACCACCAATTAATTAATTGCCCGCATAGTTAGTTAATAACTGTTAGCATATTGAGTGAATCATTTATATTGGAATATCATCAAGAATCAATGTCCATTAACAAAGAAAAGATTAAAAGAATAAGTAGCATTAAAATGGAAAATTACTTGTGTTTGGCAGCCTAGAAATTTAAAAAGCTACTATATCGAGCTAGTTGCAGAAGTAGTGGCATCGGACGTTGTTGGTCGTTGGTTTTCTTGTGCGGCTGCGAGGTTGATGAGGGCAAAGCATGGATTTCCAATTCTGCTCCTGAAGAACCAAATCTGAACAATGTCGTCCTTGTTGAGGCCATTTCTTTGGGCAATCTCGTGCCATTTCTTCTTGTCAATAGCAAACTTAATGATGCCATGTCTGCCATCGCCCCACTTCCTTAATGACAAGTCCGACGTCCTCAAACACGGTTCGACCAACACCGCCTCGACGGTGCGCTCAAAGCGCCTGTAGTCCTCATCATGATTCTTCCATCTCAGAAAAGCCTCGATTTCCCCCTCGCTCAGGAACTCGTCCGATTCGACAACCAAGTGGATGGTCGGCATTGACATCCGGTTCTTGAGATCGCTCTCGGACAGTCTCTTCTGCATAATACACCTCTCACCATGTCCACGCAGTTTTCGAACCAAGTCCGTCACCCATCTCCGCATCCCGCCCAGTGGCGGCTCACTATCATCATTAACGTTGTATTTGCCGCAATCGGCCTCGCTTCCAAACTCAACGGGACCCGACCATTCGTCGGTCATCTTCTTATGTATTCTTTTGGCACTCAAGAACTAGAGAGAACTAGAGAGAGAGATAAGTGATTTAAGAGAATAAAAGAGAAGTGAATATTGAAGAAATTTGAGAGATTAATATATATATATATATATATATATGCGTTTCTGTATCGTTCTCAATTATCAAGAACTCAAGATCTTGATTTCTTGTTCACGTTTAGTAAATTTCTTCACTTGTTTTGTTTGTTTTATATATCGAGGGTATATTATACAATTCCATGGGGTGAATTTGATCGTAGCCGTACAGTCATTTTTTTTTTTCTCATATGTGACAACTAATTAATTATTAAATGTGACAAATCCCGTTTCTGAAATTCGATGATATATAAGTCTACAAAATTTTTAAAAAAAAGTTCTTTTAGTTTTAGTTTAATATAAAAAAGTAATTAATTATTTTTGTTTTCTGTTGATGAAGTAAAATAAATATTGAAAAGATATACTAACATGCTACAATCCTTCCAAATATTTTTTCATTCCTCCTATAATCCTTCCAAATATTTTTTCATTTTTGATAATAAAACATGATTTTATTTCATTTTAAAAATTCTTGTAATAATGTTTTGTCTATCTTTAGGTTTTTGTCCCGGTATTCTTATTTGAGCTCTAGTAATTTCATGCCACTTTAAATTGCATGTGCATATTATGAATAAATATGGATTTCCATAGTATCTACAAATTGCCATTGCATTTTGATAGTTTTGAATCATATATCTGGGATTTCCAGTGTAATTAGAAGGAAGAATAATTCTTTTACCTATTGCTTGTGCATTTGTGTATTCTCTAATAACAACATTTTGGATTCCTTGATAAATTTCAGATCTTAAATTTTTTTATTTTTTGTAATATAGTCCAAGCGATCTTCTTATATAGAGGCATGCATTTACTACATATTGCTCAAATAGTCTACTGCCTCTAAAGAGAGTATTGTGTTTCATTTCGCGTTCTTGCAATTGATAGCAATAAAATTCTCTCATAGAAATTCTCTTTCTTGTGAAATTGTTGTTTGAATTGTTTATAATTGATTTCAAATATGTTCTATAACTATCTTCTCAGTAAGAAAATAGCAAAGGATATTGAAGAGCCATATAAAATGGATGTAATTTTATAATTCTTTATAAAGTATCTGTTCTATCTTGGACTACAATGTCTCTTTCTTGTTCATATTCACCAATATCTCAAACTATTAAACCACCTATGTCTTTTGAAGTAGGTAAATCATATTGATTACTGTAACACCCTGAAGAATTAATTAAGATTAATTAAGGTAATTGAGATTATTAGTGTGCCTAATCTGGATTATTAATTGAGTTTAATTAATAAATGTTTCTGACACGTGTGAGTTTAAATAGTTCCAAGGTATTTAAATTATTCTCAGTAATTTATTTTAACCCGGAAGTGTGTATGGGCGCATTTCTGGACTGTTCTTTTAAAATATTGTACACATGCCCTTTCCCTTTCCTTTTTCCTTTTCTTTTCTTTTTCCTTTTCCTTTTCTTTTCTTTTTCTCTTCCTTTCCCGTGCGTCTCTCTCCCTCACTCTCTCTCTCACTCTCCCGTGCTCTCTCTCACTCTCTCTCTCTCTCTCATTTTTGTCCCAAATCAAAGGGATCTTGAACCAAGCAAAGATTTAAAGAAGTTTTCAACGTCAAGAGAAGGATTCGAGGTAAGATTACTGAAAGAACCTCTCTTGAATCTTACGTTTTCAGATTTCAAAACCCATTTTTTGTTCAAACCGGATTTTGATGGTTTTTGAGTAAAACTAGAGTAGAAATTGGAGATCTTGGGTTCTTTGGACTTGTTTTAGGACCTA
>NW_010357331.1:69450-69639 GCF_000414095.1 Morus notabilis
GATTTACTAGACTGTGGTTGATGTCTGTTGTAATGATTATTTACATGAACATGTATGTACGATACTGTATGTCCTGTGGGGTGGAGCCCTGTGTGTTAGAGGCTCTGGGATTCTGTAATGTAATTTATTCATATTTTAATGCAGTTAAGTGTGGGGCCCGGTTGGGAACCTGCTTTATTAATCCCAAAT
>NW_010357331.1:69670-70507 GCF_000414095.1 Morus notabilis
GTTTGGGGGGCGTGACAAGAGTGGTATCAGAGCTTTAGGTTAAGAACCCCAGGATTGTACATACATGTGTGACATCTGTAATCCACTAAATAGTCTAGTTTTATTTTAGTTGAAGGAAATGGCGCCTCGTCGTAGGCCTGCTAATCAACCGGCACAACAGAATCAAGGATTTCTGGATGCCATGTATGCTGCCTTTCAAGGCATGGCCACAAGAGCTCGAAACGAGCAGCCGGTTGAGGATAGGAAGCAAGGGTACTTCCGGGAATTTAGGCGTGCGCCTATCCCCTCGTTTAATAGTGAGGGAGGACCCCAGGAAGCAGAGTTCTGGTTAGACTCCATAGTCAAGCACTTGAATACTATGGGAGTCCCAGATGAATACTGGGTGGAATTTGCTGTGTACAAGATGGAGGGCTTAGCGAACACTTGGTGGAAACAGGTCAAGAGGAGAATGGAGGTCGCAGGGTTGACCTGGGAACAGTTTGAGATGTTGTTCAATGAATAGTACTTCCCTCAGAGTTACAGAGAAGAAAAAGCGCTGGAATTCATGTCTCT
The DNA here is from genome assembly GCF_000414095.1 of Morus notabilis. Taxonomy (NCBI): domain Eukaryota; kingdom Viridiplantae; phylum Streptophyta; class Magnoliopsida; order Rosales; family Moraceae; genus Morus; species Morus notabilis. The sequence continues at coordinate 70,223 of NW_010357331.1, forward strand.
GCTGTAAGGTGATATGTCTGTAAGGGAATATGAGGCCAAGTTCAATGACCTATCCCGGTTTGCGCCATCACTAGTGGAGTCTGAACACATGAGGTGCCTTAAGTTTGAGAAGGGCCTCAAGAACTCTATGAGGATATCCTTGGTGGCTCTGAGACTTCGGAACTTTCGGGATTTGGTAGCTGCTGCTACACGGGTGGAACATGATAACTTATCCTATCACCAAAGCAAAGAAGTAACGGGTCAAGTCTCTGTCTCTGGTAGACCTTCCGTTTCGGGTGGACCACA
>NW_010357331.1:70710-71547 GCF_000414095.1 Morus notabilis
CCCATATCAGCCACAACAGATGCAATACCCTCTTGTGCCGACCTATCAACCACCTCTGCTTACACAATTCCGGCCTCAACTAAGGCGCCGGGTCCACCCCCCTCCGCCGCAATAGTATAGGCCTCCGACTCAACGGCCTAATGTTGGTGACAGAGGGAAAGGAAAAGTACAGGGACAAACTTATGCCCTGGCAGGAGGCAGCTCTGGAGGTCAGACCAGCAACGCAGTGGTTGAGGGTATGATTCTAATCTCTCATTCTTTTGCTCACGTGTTGTTTGACACAGGTGCCACACACTCATTTATATCAAGTTCTTTTGTTCGGGCCTTGAAACTAAAACCTGAGAATTTAGAAGTCCCGATGACTTTGAACTCTCCACTGGGATGTGTGGAGGTAATGAGTGTGTGTAAATTGTGTGAGATCGCGATTGGCGGTGAGCGAATGAGAGCAAACTTGATTATCCTTCCGATGAGCCTGTTTGATGTGGTCATCGGAATGGATTGGTTGTCAGAATACGGAGTAGTTATTGATTGTTACCGTAGGAGAGTGACTCTGACGACTAAGTCTGGAACAACGATTTCTTATCAGGCAGATCTGAATCCAGTCTTAGGAGAGCGACTGTTGAAGTACAGTGTTGGGGGACGGAGGAATCTAGCCTATTTTTCTTCCCTTCTTGCCTTAGAAGGTGAACCCGAGGTAACTGGAGATAGTACGGGAATCCCTGTAGTGGATGAATTTACAGATGTATTTTCTGATAAGCTACCTGGTTTACCGCCAGATCGAAAAATTGAATTCTGCATAGATTTAGTCCCGGGAACGGCACCTATTTCTATTCCTCC
>NW_010357331.1:72649-74436 GCF_000414095.1 Morus notabilis
AATTGTTCTTCAGACTCTTCGAGAACACCAGTTGTATGCTAAGAAGGAGAAGTGTGAATTCTGGCAGACAGAAGTGAAGTTCCTTGGGCATGTGATCTCAGGACAAGGAATTTCTATCGATCCTTCCAAGATCGAGACTGTGCTATAGTGGGAGAGGTCGAAGAATGTAGCGGAGCAGTTTCCTCAGACTTGCAGGGTACTATCGGCGTTTTGTGAAAGACTTCTCGAGCATCGCTGCACCGATGACTCGGTTGACTAAGAAAGAAGTCAGATTCCAGTGGGATGCTGAGTGTGAAAATACTTTTCAGGAACTGAAGGTCAGACTGACAAGTGCACCAATCTTGACTATTCCTGATAGTGAAGAACCATATGAGGTGTATTCTGACGCCTTAGGAAGTGGGCTTGGCTGTGTCTTAATGCAAGGTGGCCGCGTGGTAGCGTACGCAACTCGCCAATTAAGACCACATGAACGGAATTACCCCACTCATGATTTGGAGCTGGCAGCAGTAATATTTGCTCTGAAGATATGGAGGTGTTATCTCTATGGAGCAAAGTTTCAGGTCTTTTTTTACCATAAAAGTCTGAAGTACTTGTTTACTCAGAAAGGCTTGAATCTTAGGCAAAGGAGATGGGTGGAGTATATGGAAGATTACGACTTTACTCTGCAATATCATCCTGGAAAAGCTAATGTGGTGGCTGATGCCCTTAGTAGGAAGACGACGGGGACTCTGGCGTCATTAGCTTTGGAAGATTGGAAAAGGACTGAAGTGGTGAGTGAGTATGATCTTCAGTTCTACGAAAATCATAACCAGGCTATGGTGTACAATCTGATCTCTACACCGGATATTGTGCAACAGGTTAAGCAGAATCAATGGCAGAATCCACACCTCCAAGGAATTTGGATTCGAATCCAGAATGGAGAACAATTCGAGGATTAGAAAATCTGAGAGGATGGAGCCTTGTATTTCCACAACCGCCTTGCTGTTCCTGAGGCAGGTGAGGTAAAGAAGACGATTCTGTAAGAGGCACATAAATCGAGGTATGCCATACATCCGGGAAGTACAAAGATGTACCAGGACCTGAAAAGACAGTATTGGTGGAGAGGCATGAAAAGAGACGTTCGTGAGTATGTCTCAGAATGTGTGACTTGCCTCCGGACTAAAGCTGAGCATCGAAAGCCGGCAGGAGAGTTACAACCTCTTCCTGTCCCTGGATGGAAATAGGAGCACATCACTATGGATTTTCTAATGGGGCTACCGAGAACCGAGCTGAAGCATGATGCCATCTGGGTGGTGGTGGATAGGTTGACGAAGTCTGCGCACTTCATACCGTTTCGTGCAACGTATTCTCGAAAGATTCTGTCAGAATTGTACCTGGAGCACATCGTGAGGCTACACGGAGTGCCACTGTCTATCACGTCAGATCGTGACACGCACTTTAATTCAAGGTATTGGAGGAGTTTCGAAGAAGCCATGGGAACAAACTTGAACTTCAGCACAGCATTTCATCCTCAGACTGATGGGCAATCTGAAAGGGTAATTCAGATTCTGGAGGATATGTTTCATGCTTGTATTCTGGAATTTAGTGGGAACTGGAAGAAATACCTGTATCTAGCTGAGTTTGCTTATAACAACAGCTATCAGGCCAGTATTGGAATGGCATCATTTGAAGCTCTGTATGGTCGTCCTTGTAGGTCACCTGTGTGTTGGTTGGAACCAGAGGATCGACTGAGCACTGGACCGGAAGTCATTCAAGAGAATAATGAGAAGATAGCTGTAATTCGGGAA
>NW_010357331.1:74727-75698 GCF_000414095.1 Morus notabilis
TCTGATACAGTATGACGCGTCGTACGAGGAGGCACCAGTTCAGATTCTTGACCGGAAAATAAAGAGTCTGCGTCATCGTGAGATTCCTCTAGTAAAAGTATTATGGCAGCACCATGGAGTTGAGGAAGCAACATGAGAGCTTGAAACGACGATGCAGGAGCATTATCTGCATCTGTTCACACCTTGAGGTAGGCTTTGATTTCGGGGACGAAATTGCCTAAGGGGGGTGGAGCTGTAACACCCTGAAGAATTAATTAAGATTAATTAAGGTAATTGAGATTATTAGTGTGCCTAATCTAATTTAATTAATTGAGTTTAAATAATTCCAAGGTATTTAAATTATTCACAGTAATTTATTTAATCCAAAAGTGTGTATGGGCGCATTTGTATGGGCGCATTTCTGGACTGTTCTTTTAAAATATTGTACACATGCCCTTTCCCTTTCCTTTTTCCTTTTCTTTTCTTTTTCCTTTTCCTTTTCTTTCCTTTTTCTCTTCCTTTCCCGTGCGTCTCTCTCCCTCACTCTCTCTCTCTCACTCTCCCGTGCTCTCTCTCACTCTTACTCTCTCTCTCTCTCTCTCATTTTTGTCCCAAATCAAACGGATCTTGAACCAAGCAAAGATTTAAAGAAGTTTTCAACGTCAAGAGAAGGATTCGAGGTAAGATTACTAGAAGAACCTCTCTTGAATCTTACGTTTTCGGATTTCAAAACTCATTTTTGGTTCAAACCGGATTTTGATGGTTTTGAGTAAAACTAGAGTAGAAATTAGAGATCTTAGGTTCTTTGGACTTGTTTTAGGACCTAGAACCCAAATCTAGTGGTCTCCCTTTGAAAAATCTCGATTGGGACTGGATTTGCAGGTTTTGGATTGATTTCCGCGAGCTTCTCTCGCGCAGCTGATTCCACCGGTCGACTTGTGCAGTCGACCGGATCACATGGAAACCGGTCGACCTATGCGGTTGACCGGATT
>NW_010357331.1:76791-103524 GCF_000414095.1 Morus notabilis
TGGGTGGGGGGGGGGGGGGGGGGGGGGGGGGGCGTGACAATTACTATTTGTATATCATTGGCTTATAAGTCTTAATTTCATGGATAATATTTTATATTATTGATACCTATCTCTTATCATTCGTAAAAGTTTGACTAATTTATTTGTATCATCAAACATTTTAATTAAATTTTCAGTTCATTGGCTTATAAGTCTTAATTTCATGGATAATATTTTATATTATTGATACCTATCTCTTATCATTCGTAAAAGTTTGACTAATTTATTTGTATCATCAAACATTTTAATTAAATTTTCAGTTATCGATTTAATTAAATTTTTGGATCGATCATCAAATGAGAATGATGCTACTCGATTTTCAATTTTATTTTCTGTGTCATATATATAAAGATGTGCAAATTTCAGAGAATTATTATTAACTGGTAGTAGAGATCCTACAAGATGCTACACTTGTCCACTTATTTTAAAAATATATGGACCATCTGAGTTTATTGTATTTGTTTCGATATTAGCTCCAAACGATGTGAATGCAAACATAGAATTATATGTTCGAATATTTTTACGAAAATGTGTACTTTTTGGCCCTCCATAATAATCGAGTAATTTATCTAAGGTAGGCGGAGTTTTTCAATTAGAGGTAAAATAACATTTCTATCTTTATAGCAAAGATTAAATTTAGGAGGACTACTGTTTTTGATTCGTTCACTAAACCAGAAGAGAGAACAACAATGTTGACAGGTGCAAGAACAGTCTCCAAGATCAATGTACATATTAGTAACACCTATAAGAAGAAATTAAAGATGATGATAAAGAATATATAGTAAATTAGTATTGTCATTATATAAAGATTTCGTAATTATTTAAATCTAATAGTTAATATAGATAAGGGAATTACATTTTTTATTATCGTTTCTAGATGTTGATGAAATTGATAACTCAGGAATTTGTCTTTGAGACTGGAAAAATGCCAGTATCGTGTCAAGTTTGGATCAAGAGATCCTTGCTGATGCAGGCTCAATATTTTTGACTTGTTTAACTCGGATAACATTATTTGTATTGATAAAATGTTGATCCATTTGTGAAATGATACGACGTATACGTTGATTTAATCGTGATATTTTCTTGTGATTTTTTTATCCATCTGTTAATTACAATATAAATTATTTCAGCAATTAAAAAGAGGAAGAAAATCTATTTATCTAAGTAATCTATACATAGTTAACTATGATATATCAAAATTGGTAATAATTAGTTAGACAAATAATTCTGTCAATTCATTTTATTGTCGTATATATTAAGAATGTTAATATTTATAACAGTCACTTAATAACTAATTTTGATTAAAAAACACATTAAATTACATATAAACAATGATCACATATTTACAATGATAAAGATCTGAAATTAACAATGTTAAGTAGAATTATATAAAAAAACAGATTAATAAAATAAAAATAATACATAAATGAAATTTATATACAAATGAAGCAATAAATTTAAATCTCCGGATCTTATAGCTGCTCCCTCCTTTATAAATGAACAAACAGATTAAAAGTTCTCTACAACAAAATTTAATTATATAATTTTTATAGAAAGAGAAAAAAGAAGGTTAAAAAATCAGGAAGAATATAAATAAATAAATAAATAAATAAATAAGTGAACGAAAAAAATATGAGGAAAAAATATTATTAAAATATAAATATAGTAATACTTTTATGTAGTAATTGTGGCTAAGATATTTAATAGGATTAATTTTAAAATTTTTTACCCAACTATGACTCTTGTAACACTTTATCTTCTAAATTTTAGAAAGTAACATTGATTCCTTTTGAATTTTGTTCCGTTAACAAGTTTTATCATTATATTATAATAAGTGATGGAAATCACCACGTGTCAAGTACATGATCTATCTGATGAGGGTATTATCGTAAATTAACCTACAACAACCCTATGTCATTAAAAAAGCATTAAAAAAACTCAAATGTGTTAAAAAAAAAACCCCCCATTTTGTCGATTTTTTTGGTTGTGTTTGGGAACTTTTCCCCCATAAAGAAAAATCTGAGGAAAAATCAATCTTCATTGTAAATTTCCGTGGTGAATCACTCTCAATGGCTGCAACATGAGGAAATATTGGTGATTTTAATCATATTGACAGTAAGTTTGCTCATTATTTCCTTTATTTGTTGTGTTTTTCTGAATACTTGCTAAATATGTTTGTTAATTATAAGGTTCAATTTTAAAAATTCCCCTTAAACTAAAATAGAATCAACCCACAATCCCAATCAAACTCAAATTAACAAGATTAAACTCAAATATACAAAAGCTTTTTTGCCCAATGTTAAACGATTTACGTTATACGAAATGCAACGATAAAATTGTCTTCTCAGATTCTTCTTTGTGTGTGATGTCTTCACTACTGGATCTAACCCATATCAACATTGAATAGGACCTCAAATTTCTTCATTTACCCTGTTGTTGCCACCACTGTTTGTAGTGTAGGAACTTGCCATGAATGAACGAGGTGAGAAAAAAAAAGAAGCAAAATGGAAACAAAGATGGTGAATTTTTCAATAAAAATGGGAAAATATTTGATTGGGAGGGTATAAGTGTAATTATGTTTTCAATTCTCACTAAATAAGTGACACGTGACAATTTCGTCACTCATTGTAACAAAAGGATAAAACTTCTTAACGGAATAAAGTTTGGGAGGAACGAATGTTACTTTTTAAAATTCGAGAGGAAAGTGTTACAAGGGTTAAAGTTCGGGAAGAATTTTTAAAATTAATCTTATTTAATATTCTTAGCAATACGTGACAAATACAATTGACTTATATATTTGTGTCTATTTTGTAGCTTCATATTTAAATGTTTTACATAAAATAAAAAACACTAATGATAATTGCACAAAAGCACAAAAATTAATAAGTTATTATATATGTTACATAATTTGTTATCTATATAATACAAAATATATGACTGAAGTAAAATATAATATATGACATCTTTTAAAAAATTTTTATTATAACAAAAAATATTAAATGTGACATTTTAAAAAAAAATTTAACTATAAAAATTTAGAATTAAAAACTTGAATTATTGAAACGAACATATCATAATAATTTCACGATTTCGTGCATTTTATAAAAGTGCCCCCAAAGAATTAGACAATTCCCCAAATTGACCCAATCTCCATAAATTGCCATTGTGCAAATATATTTAAGCCGCTCAAACTAACAGTCCATTTCTCTAGCAATACCAGTAGTATGATCGGCCATTGATGAAGACCCAGATGATGAGAAACCTCACACTTCTTCTTCTCCTCGCATTCGTCCTGTGTTCTTCAGTCCTCTCATGGAAGAAGGAAGAGTTCAGGACCTGTAACCAAACCCCTTTCTGCAAGCGAGCCAGAGCTCGCAAGCCCGGCTATTCCTCTCTCTCCGCTCGCGAAATCCGCATCGAAAATGGTGACCTCAAAGCCAAGCTCATTCCCACCCAAAATCACGAAAACCCAGAAGATCAACATCACTCCAAGCCGTTGATTCTCACTCTCTCCGTCTACCAAGACGGAATCGTGCGGCTGAAGATCGACGAGGACCCGAATTTGGACCCACCCAAGAAGCGGTTTGAAGTCCCTTATGTGATCGTGGAGGAGTTTGATCAGACGAAGCTCTGGCTGCAGACGCATTCAACGGAGGCGGACCCATCATCATCATCATCATCATCTTCGGTCGTTTACGTATCCGACGGCTACGAAGCGGTTCTCCGGCACGACCCGTTCGAGGTTTATGTCCGGGAAAAGGGAGGTAAGAGTGTGATCTCTTTGAACTCTCATGGGTTGTTTGACTTTGAGCAATTGAAGGTGAAAAAACAAAATGGCGATGAGAATTGGGAAGAGAGATTTAGAGGGCATACTGATACTAGGCCATTTGGGCCTCAATCTATTAGCTTTGATGTGTCATTTTACGGAGCTGATTTTGTTTATGGAATTCCTGAACATGCCACTAGTCTTGCTCTTAAGCCCACAAGGGGACCTGGTGTTGAGGAATCTGAACCTTATAGGTTGTTTAGTTTGGATGTGTTTGAGTATATTCACGAATCGCCTTTTGGCCTTTACGGGTCGATCCCGTTCATGATTTCCCACGGGGAAAGGACTTCCGGGTTCTTTTGGTTGAACGCTGCTGAGATGCAGATTGATGTTCTTGCGTCTGGATGGGATGCTGAGTCCGGCATTTCCCTGCCGTCCTCGCAGAGTAGGATGGATACGTTTTGGATGAGCGAGGCGGGTGTTGTGGACGCCTTTTTCTTTGTTGGTCCGGGGCCTAAAGATGTTGTGAGGCAGTATACTGGTGTGACTGGTAGGCCTTCAATGCCGCAGCTATTTGCAACTGGTTATCACCAATGTAGGTGGAATTATAGGGATGAGGAGGATGTGGAGAATGTTGATTCAAAGTTCGATGAGCATGATATTCCTTACGATGTTTTGTGGCTCGATATCGACCATACTGTTGGGAGGAGGTACTTCACGTGGGATAGAGCTCTTTTCCCACATCCGGAAGAGATGCAGAGGAAGTTGTTTGCTAAGGGTAGGCACACGGTGACTATTGTTGATCCACATATCAAGCGGGACGACTCATATTTTTTGCACAAGGAGGCATCTCAGAAGGGTTATTATGTTAAGGATGCCAATGGGAATGATTTTGACGGGTGGTGTTGGCCTGGTTCATCTTCCTACCCGGATGTGTTGAATCCTGAGATTAGGTCTTGGTGGGCCAATAAGTTCTCTATCAAGAATTATGTTGGCTCCACTCCTTTGCTGTATGTCTGGAACGACATGAATGAGCCTTCTGTTTTCAATGGTCCAGAAGTAAGCTGCTTTTTTGCCCTTATGCTCTTCATTCTTTGGTTAAAACGATATTTCTTTTGCATATATATTGAGTTAAAAAAAAAGGGGTTCATGATGGCATTTTCTTTTGGTTCTTTTCCTTCCTTCTTGTTTGTATTAATCATTATGTCTGCAACTGTTTCGGTTTTCCTCTTTGCTAGTTTAATATTTGAGGAAACATGCATTAAGTTGTTGCCTGATAATAGGGTATGAAATGCTAATACTATAATATGAATTTGATGCATTCTCATTTTGATGGTCACATCGGCCTTTGTCCAATAACAGTATGTCACGTTGTTGATTGGGATCCATATAATACTGCATAACTCAAAAGAGAAAAAAGAAATGTTTTTAGTATGGCCAAAAATGCTAATAGTGATTGTTACCATTGATGGTATTTATTTAAAACTTCTTTTGAGGTCGGTGGGGAGTCAAGTGTAGTAGGGGGCGTTCCAGAAGAGGAGGAGGAAAATTGGCAGATAACTAGGGTAAATCTAAGTAATACTGTCTCAATTGGAGGTAAAAAGGTTGAGTGGAGAAAGGTGAGTGAAGTTCTTTAGAAGATGCAAATCCAACTGACAACATCTAAGAACATTGAAGGGGATAGAGGTCAGTTAGGAGAAAAGGAAAGGAGAGAGAATTGAAGAATTTGGAGTTTAATGTTCATTATGAGAAGAACGTTAATGGGGATGTAAGAGGTGATTTATGAAGTTGATGTCTTGGAATATTAGAGGAGGAAATTCCTCCCTAAAGAGAAGGGGAATTCGGGAGGTAGTATGTAAGGAAGCTCCAGATGTTATGATTCTTCAAGAAGTTAAGCGTAGAGAGGTAGATAGAAGATTTGTGGGTAGCGTTTGGCAGTCAAGATTTAAGAAGTGTTGCTACTGGCTGAGGGCCACTCAGGGGGAATTTTGGTTGTTTGGGATGTTAGAAGGATTAAGGTAGTGGAAAGTTTTATAGGAGAGTTCTCGGTCACTATAAAGGTTGAGGATGGAGGGGACGTCTGGTGCTTATTAGGGGTGTACGGCCCTAATCACTGCAGTAAGAGGGGGCTGTTTTGGGATGATCTTGCAGGGTTATGGAATTTATGTGGACAGAGATGGTGTGTGGGGGTGCTTTTAATGTCGCTAGATTTTTGACAGAGAAAAGCGGTGACAGCAACATCACAAGGAGTATGAGGATTTTTGATGAATTTATTAAGGAATTAAATTTAGTTGATCCGCCTCTCCATAATGCAAAGTTTACATGGTCAAATTTTAGAGAGGCACCGATTTGTTGTAGATTGGATCATTTCTTATTTTCAGAAGGTTGGTGGGAAGTTTTTCCTTTCGGGCGTCAAGAGACGACACTCAGAGTGGTTTCTGATCATTGCCCGATCTGTTTCAAACTAAACTGCCAAAATGGGGGCCTTCTCCATTTCGTTTCGATAACACTTGGTTTGAAAGTAAGGAATTGATTAGGCTTTTGAAAGGATGGTGGGAGGAGGAAGAAGTTAGTGGATGGGAGGGATACAAAACAATGAGAAAATTGAAGCTTTGAAAGATAAGGTGAAAAGTTGGGGTGTAGACTATTTGGGGGCTGATCACTTAGAGAAAAGGAAAATCTTAAAAAGGGTTGAGGAGATAGACGAAAAGAAGGAAGTCCCGAATGGGTTTCGGAATTGCAAGAGGAGAGGAGGGGACTAAAACAAAGACTTTTTAGCCTTATGGAAAGGGAGGATAGGGCTTTGAATTAAAGTGTAAGTCTATATGGGCTAGAGAAGGAGATGCGAACATGAAACTCTTTCATAGATTGTTAAGTGCGAGGAGAACAAGTAATACAATCTCAAAGTTGGAAATAGAAGAAGGGACATTGGAAGATGAGGAGGAGATCATAAAGAAGATTGGTGAGTTCTATGAAAAGTTGTACGACTCAGCGAGCAGAGATTTTATTGGAGTTGAAGTTTTAGATTGGAGTCCGATCTCTACAGTGGCAGCCGAGTCTCTGGACAAGCTGTTGAAGAGGAAGAAATTAAGTGAGCAATTTTCAGTTGCAATGGCAATAAGGCTCCCGGTCCAGATAGGTTCACTGTTTCATTTTTTTTTAAGAATGCTGGCCTTTTATGAAAGGTGATAGTTAGAAAGCTTTTGATGAATTTTGGAGGTCAGGGATTATTAATAAGGTCACCAACAAAACATATATCTGCCTCATCCCCAAAAAGGCCCAGTCATGCAGAATCAAAGATTTTAGACCAATAAGTTTGGTCTCAAGCCTATACAAAATCTTTTCGAAGGTGTTGTCGAATAGACTCAAGGAGGTGCTGGAAGAGACAATTTCTAAGTTCAAGGGGCTTTTGTGGCTGAGCGTTAGATTTTAGACCTTGTTTTGGTGGCCAACAAGGTGGTGGAGCATTATAGGTCATCAAGAAGAGAGGGGGTGGTGGTAAAGATTGATTTTGAGAAGGCCTATGATCATGTCGAATGGGGGTTTTTAGATTTTATTATGGAAAGAAAAGGGTTTGGTGCTAGGCGGAGGAAATGGATAATGGGCTGCATCGGATCGATCTCTTACTCGGTAATGATAAACGGCAGGCGAAAGGGGAAAATCGCAGCGTTGAGAGGGCTTCGACAGGGAGACCCTTTGTCACCGTACCTGTTCACTTTAGCAGTGACGTGTTAAGCAGGCTCGTTGACAAGGCTATTGAAGACTCTCTCTTTCAGCCGTTTAGTGTGGGCAGAACTAATATTAAGGTTAGTCAGTTATAGTTTACTGATGACACCCTTTTTTTTTTTTTAGTTCTCCAGAAGAGAATAGCCTGTCAAACCTCTCTTTGATTTTGGAGGTCTTCTATTTGATATCCGGACTGAAAATAAACTTGGAGAAAAGTGTAGTTTTGGGCATAAATTTGGAGGAAAATAAGCTATCTACATTAGCAGGAGTTATTGGTTGTTCTATTGGGTCGTGGCCAGTCAATTATTTGGGATTACCTTTAGGAGGAAATCCCCTGCAAGCTGCATTTTGGGATCCTGTGATTACTAAGGTGTCGAAAAGATTGGAGGGGTGGAAGAAAGCTTTCTTATCTAAAGGAGGAAGATTACTCTCATTCAGTCAGTTTTAGCATCTTTACCCATACACTTTTTATCAGTGTTTAAAATTCCTGTTGGAGTGGCAGATGCGATTGAGAAGCTAATGAGAGATTTTTTATGGGAGGAATTCTCATATGATAACTCGTCTCACTTGGTGGCTTGGGAACACGTGCATAAACCAAAAGAATTGGGAGGTTTGGGAATCGGAAACATCGGGAAGAAAACGAAGCCCTGCTAGCGAAATGGCTATGGAGGTTTCCGCTGGAATCAGAAGCGTTGTGGCATAAGGTTATTGTTGGGAAGTACGGGCTGAGTAGGAATGGTTGGGACTCAGGGTAAGCTGTGAGAGTGACATACAGATACCCTTGGAAATCAATTCTTTCAGTGGCTGATTTTTTTTCCAAAAGGGTTAAATGGAAGATAGGATCGGGCGAAATTGTTAAGTTTTGGGAAGATTGTTGGGGTGAGGGTGAACCTTTGTGTTCAAGATTTCCTGCCCTATATAGGATTTCCTCATTACAAGGGCAGCCAATTGTAAGATTTATCTCTGAAGACAATTCGCCGGCTCATGGAATTTTGGGTTCATAAGGAGACTAATGGACAAAAAAATGAGAGAGGCGTCAGAATTAACAACTATTTTGGAGAGGGTCAGAATTCATAGCGCGATTCAAGACAGCAGGGGGTGGAAGCTGGACACTAACGGGATATTCTCATTCAAATCACTTTTCAATTCATTGACATGTGATCCTTCATTTCTGCGATTCTCTTTCTTCGTAAATATATGGAAATCTCGGGCTCCCAGCAAAGTTAAAGTCTTCTATTGGTTCATTGCCCTTAACAAAGTGAATTCTCACGAGTCGTTGCAACGTTGAAGCCCATTTATTTCGATATCTCCGGGGTGGTGTCACTTGTGTAGGAATGATGGGGAGACGACTGATCACTTTTTTCTTCACTGTACTTATTCCAGAAAGATTTGGTCTCTCTTGCTTAGGGAGTTTGGTTTCCCTTGGGCGACTCCAACAAGATGTTCTGAAGTGATGATCTTTTCTTCTCCATCTGGATATAGTCAAAGGGGGTTGATAATGTGGAGGGCTGCGGTTTTAGCTATTTTTTGGGGTTTGTGGTTGGAGAGGAACAATAGAATTTTTGAGAACCAAAAGGAAGACGAAGAAGATCTTTGGGATAAAAAGAGAACTGGCATGGTTATATAACAAAGATCTGAGCCTTTTTATTTCCCTTTCTTAAAATGTTCTATTGAAAAAAAATTTCCCTGAGAATGATGGAAAATGCACAATAGTCCATTTAATTTTAGTAGTCTCGTCATGATAATTGGCAGTGGACTTCTCTACTAGTATATCATTTTGCATCTATGTCCAATGATGTGTGTTTCTTTTAACAATGTAGTTTAACTATGGACACTAGGTCTCCCTTTAGATTGAAACAAGATAATGATCCTTACACTTGAAGAATTAACTTAACAAGGTAAGAGAGATTCCTCCCTTTGATCTATGTAGGTGATACATACTCCATGGTCGAACATATTGATGGTGAAACCTAAAATTGTCATTCTTATTGAAATTTAACGACACCCACTTTCTGATAAAACTTCTAACTTCACAGATTACAATGCCTAGAGATGCTTTACACCACGGAGGTGTTGAGCACCGTGAGGTACATAATGCCTATGGATACTACTTTCACATGGCCACATCTGATGGGCTTCTAAAGAGAGGTGATGGGAAGGATAGGCCTTTTGTATTGTCGAGAGCATTTTTTGCTGGAAGTCAACAGGTCGGAGCAGTTTGGACAGGAGACAATACAGCTGAGTGGGAACACCTGAGGGTTTCAGTTCCTATGATTTTGACTCTTGGTCTTACTGGAATGTCATTCTCGGGTTAGAAACAGTCATTTAAATAGGATTTCTACGGCAATCATATTTCTTTATTAACTGGTGGCTCTATTATAATGTTCATGCAGGTGCTGATATTGGTGGGTTTTTTGGTAATCCCGAGACCGAGTTGTTAGTTCGTTGGTATCAAATTGGTGCCTTCTATCCATTCTTTAGAGCTCATGCCCATCATGACACAAAAAGAAGAGAACCCTGGTTATTCGGGTAGGAATTCCATAATCATTGAACTTCGTTATTCAATTCAGAAAACTGAAGTGTAGTCACTATAGCATGCGTTTGCCTACCTTTGAAAACTGAGAGATAAAAGTAAACTTTTTTTTTTTTTTGGGTTGTGTACTTAGTGAGATGACTATCATGGTTGCGTACTTGGACGTTGGTAATGTTACTTTTTTTTTTTTTTTTTTTTCCCTGTTATATATATTTTCTTATAAAAAAGCTTTTGCTGGAGTATGCTTTTTTTTTTTAAGATGCCTGAAAGTTTGTATTAACATTAGCAATACTATTTCCACAACCATGTTATTTCCTGTCAATTGTAGAGTACATCGGAAAAAGTTGGGTAAAGATGATTCTCAACTTTACTATAATTTCTGAATGGCTTTAAACTGGTTTGGTCACTGCATTTGTGGGTATTAGAGTTCTTTTAAGTTTTTGATCTTAGCAATATAGCTAACCTTCTGTGAAAATGATCATATTTGCAATGGTGAAAGATTTTTTTGTTCACATGCATGTACTCTTATCAGATTGTGTAGTCATTTGACCTGTTATCCACAATTAATATTTGCTTCTTCTTCTTCTTCTTCTTCTTTGGGCTGCTCTTTTGAGGGGTTGTGTACTTAGGGAGATGACTATCATGGTTGCGTACTTGGACGTTGGTAATGTTACTTTTTTTTTTTTTTTTTTTTCCCTGTTATATATATTTTCTTATAAAAAAGCTTTTGCTGGAGTATGCTTTTTTTTTTTAAGATGCCTGAAAGTTTGTATTAACATTAGCAATACTATTTCCACAACCATGTTATTTCCTGTCAATTGTAGAGTACATCGGAAAAAGTTGGGTAAAGATGATTCTCAACTTTACTATAATTTCTGAATGGCTTTAAACTGGTTTGGTCACTGCATTTGTGGGTATTAGAGTTCTTTTAAGTTTTTGATCTTAGCAATATAGCTAACCTTCTGTGAAAATGATCATATTTGCAATGGTGAAAGATTTTTTTGTTCACATGCATGTACTCTTATCAGATTGTGTAGTCATTTGACCTGTTATCCACAATTAATATTTGCTTCTTCTTCTTCTTCTTCTTCTTTGGGCTGCTCTTTTGAGATAGTTTGGGTTGCAGAGATTTATTAGTTTTTTCTTCTCGGTCGAGTTTGAGCCAAAGAGGATTGATATTATGTTCTTCTTTGGGCTGCTCTTTTGAGAGAGTTTGGGTTGCAGAGATTTATTAGTTTTCTCTTCTCGGTCGAGTTTGAGCCAAAGAGGATTGATATTATGGAGGGCTGCAATTTTAGCTGTTTTTTGGGGTATTTTGTTGGAAAGAAATAACCGCCTTTTTGAGGAAAAGGAAGAAGAAGAGTCTGTTCTATGGGATAAAATAAAGTATTGGGTTTCGTTATGGGTTTATCGGGATAAAGATTTTGGGAGGCCTTTGTTTTCGGACCTATTTAGGAGTTGGACTCCTTTTTTATAGTCCTGTCCTAGTTTTCTAGTTTCTGGTTTGTTTTTGTTTTGATTGTTCGGTTTGCTGGATCCTGGTTTGGTGGTGGAGGTTCTCTCTTCCTCCTTTCTCCCATTCTCCCAGTTTCCCTTTTTCTCATCATTAATAAATCTTCTCGTTTCTTTTTTTTTTTTTTTTTTTAAAAAGTCCTTCTTTGCATGTATTCTTTTCAGATTTTGTAGTCATTTGTCCTGTTGTCCGCAATTAATATTTGTTTTCTCATTCATTACAGAGAAAGAAACACAGAGCTTATTAGAGATGCCATACACATGCGTTATATGTTGCTACCGTATTTTTACACATTATTTAGAGAGGCAAACACGAGTGGTGTTCCAGTTGCTCGTCCATTATGGATGGAATTTCCTTCTGACAAAGCAACTTTCAGCAACGATGAAGCTTTTATGGTCGGGGACAGTCTCTTGGTGCAAGGAATCTACACAGAGGTATATCCATACCTAGTCTTTTACTGTATAGATCGATATCTGTTCTCCCTCTCTCTCTTCTTCATAACTTGATTTTTGTTCCAGTTTGTAATTACTCGTTTTCAGTCTCTAGCAGCTACGGCATGCATATCTGTTTGTTTGGTTTTACCCTCTGTTGCTTGTTGCTTGTTTTTTCTTTTTTCTTTTTCAATAATTTACTTTGATGATTTTTTCCCCTTTCTTGCCCACTACTGATATTCTTCTGGTGTTAAATTGTGTTGTTTACTGTCCGTTCTACCAGCGAGCAAAGTATGTGTCCGTTTACATGCCTGGGAAAGAGTCTTGGTATGATTTTAGAACTGGAGCTGTATACAAGGGAAGTACAACCAACGAATTGGAGGCCACTGAAGAAACTGTTCCTGCATTCCAAAGAGCTGGAACTATCATTCCTAGGAAAGACAGGTTTCGTCGAAGCTCCACGCAGATGGTGAATGATCCATACACTCTGGTAATACTCCATCATTATGTTCAGAGACAACCTACACTTTGTAAAGATATATCCCCACACTTAGTGACGGATCCAAGAATTGAATTCAGTGGGGGCGTAAACATTTTCCATTCAAGAAAACTTCACAAATGGATAACATTAAATTGCATACCTTATACAACGTAAAATTGATCATTGCGAACTTGCGCTAGCAATCTTGTAAGAAGGCTTGTGAATTCAATACCTTTGGCATGTGCACCAGTAAACATTTTCACTTTAGTGGGTAAAAAATAACAAAAATGGTTTGTCGCTATTGTTACTGTGTATGGAGGTTTGTGAAGAGTGAAGCCTTGTGAGATGGAGAGAGAGAAGAAAAACAAATATAAAATAAGAGACTCAAAGAGTTAGTCTACGTGCGAAAAATGGAAAAGAAAATGAAAAAACAAAAAAGAATACCAAACATCAGTGAAAAGAGTGGTGAAACCCAGTTTAAGGGGGAAAAAAGAAGAAATAGTGGCAGTAAGTAGTATGTAATAGGACAAAATGATGGTGTTGTATAAAACCAAAGTGACATTCAAAAGAGAGAGAAAAAGAAAAGAAAAGAACAAGTCCAATGCATCAATTTTTTGAAGCCCAAGATCGTAACCAGAAAATAAGAAAAGCATACTGATTGCCAAAATTACTGGGGGCACACTTAAATAATACATAAAGATCAATTACACATAATTCTTTTTAATTTTCTTAGGGGGGCACACTTAAATAATACATAAAGATCAGTATTCTTCTTTATGCAATACTAAAATTTCGTTTTCATGATTTTTCTTAACATGCTTTGTTAGGACGTGCTACTTTATTATTTATGTTTTGCTTGGCTCCCAGGGCGTTGCAAGTAGATTTAGTTTATGTTAAACAATAACGTGTATGTACGTTAATATGTATACACAATAAACAGGTATAAACTTATATCTATCTATGTGCCTATATATACCTATGCACATTATGCTAGGTTCAAGCATAAGAAAAGAAGAATTGTGATAAAGAAAGGTTTCTATTTGCAACCATAGCTCATGGCACAATGACCTAATTGTTTTTAGGCAATGCTGATAGACCTTGATAGCTAATACCTGATTCAAATGGGAGGAAAGGGTAGCCAATGGTGGTTTCCTTTTCAATTAAGAACACTTGCCTCGTTTTTTTTTTTTACTCTGTCAATGCAGATATGTTCCCTCAAGAATAATGTTCAAGCCTAGATGGAGCATTGATGTCCTCAAGTGTTTTTTTATTGTAAATTCGTGATTTCTTTCATATTAAGCATTTTTGCATCAGAGTTTAGGCGCTTTCTTTCTTGATAATTGCGACCTTTTGGGTGATTTGCCTAGAGAGAAACCAAAGGATATTTGAAGAGGAGTTGTTGTTTGAGGATTTATTTGAGAAGGCTACATTTCTTGCTTCTCTTTGGGCTTCTACAGATTCTTCTTTCAAAGACATTCCCTTATCTCTAATAAAGTTTAGTTGGGAAGATATTTTGGTGTAGGTTAGAGTAAGATTTGTCTTGTACTCAAACTGGGGTAGTTTTGTCTAGAGTTTTTTTATTTGGATGTTGCGTTTCCATTTTTTTATTTTCCTTTTTCGTTTCTTTGTTTTTCCTGGATGGATACCTCATCCATTCAGATTATCTTCATTTGCAAAGTTTTTCTGTTATCAATGAAATTTAGTCGTTCCTTATTTATATATATATAAGAAAAATGTTGGATTTTAATTGCTAACTTAGTCTGCCCCCATGAGTTATTGAGCCTTACTTCTAGATTTGGTCTTCACTATGTATGATATTCAAGGGCCATATGTTTTTCTAATTGTGTTGTGGTTGTAGTCCATTTTGTTATGTTCATATTTTTCTTCATAGATCAAGTACCTTTCTTTTTTTGGTTGGAAACTTTCACCTTAACATATTGTCGATATTTGAACAAGTTCGGATCCTAGAAGGCCTTATGAAGTTTTAGCTTGAAATATGAGAGGATTGAATGCTACTACTTGAAGCCTCCTGACATGAACATTTTGCAGTAAAGTCATGATACTACGTCTACCTTGTAAGACTGGATCTTTTCCCCCCCTTATTTTGGTAGTTAATCAGCAAATGTTTGGTCATTTGTAGGTAATTGCTTTGAATAGCTCACAAAAGGCTGAAGGAGAACTGTATATCGATGATGGCAAAAGCTTCGCCTTTACACAAGGGGCCTACATCCATCGCCGCTTTGTATTCGCAGATGGCAAGCTTACATCGCTAAATGTGGCACCTGCTGCCCTAGGCGGAGCACAGTTTTCTTCCAAATGTGTTATCGAGAGAATTGTAGTGTTAGGACACTCTGGTGTTCCGAAAAGAGCTCTCATTGAACCAGAGGAAAAAACTGCAGAAATTGAACTGGGGCCACTTGACCTTAAATCAAGACGTGGCTCTGACTTCATTACAATCCGCAAACCTAATTTGCCAGTCGCTGGTGATTGGACAATAAAAATTTTGTAAGACCCTTTGTGATGTCCCATTGAGTAACTTGGATACTCTATTGATAGGAGGGACTTATCATCATATTTCGGAACATAGAGGTAGAAATGAGTCCATACGCAATTTCAACTCTCGTTCTCTATTGTTTGGAGCTTATGAGGGTGTCACTACATGATTTTACTGGTTTTAGACATGATTTTACTGGTTTTAGGCATATGAATTCCTATATGGCATTTCATATTTACAAGTAGAATTAAAACTTCCGAATTCTGCCTATATGCCTTGATATGATTGATTGTTTTTGGACACCACTTTTGGCCCTTGCAGTTACTTTATTGCAATGAGAAAATGAGAGATTTGGCATCTATGTAAAAGCGTAGGTGGTGAAGTATGAACCCGATTTTAGACAATTGCAGAATACACGTAAAATTGCTGTGTAAAAAATTATGCTTGTATTTTTAGAAGCTGCCGGACTTGCCATCTCAAAATTGGTTAACAAAACAGATGGATCTTCACATTTGAATCAATTCGACAGAAATCATCATGACTAAGATGGCAATTATTAAGCTTCTTTGATCCACCAAAGTGGGATTGAAGAGAATGCTTCAGTCATTCCCATAGCTAGTATTAGTTGATGGTTTACGAAACGATTTCGGATGCGGAAGTGTATAAATACAGATAATGTATAATAAAAAATTTTATGAAACTTTTAAATACTCTATAGAATATATTAATTTACACAATAACAAATTAATCATATTATTTTATAAACATATATATACCTAGCGGACAATTAGGCTGATAATTTGAATTCTTTGACCTCGAACAATTTAAACTCCAAACCTTCTTAGAAAAACTCGAATATTTCTCATCTAGTCCTTAAAATCTGCAAGACTAAAAATGTGGGTTCTAATATAGAAATATCGGATTTAATCACTCGCAAATTTGTCTTCCACTACTACCAACGTATGTGTGTGATGGAAGTGATTTGAAGAAATTTTCTTCTCTTTTCTCTCTCCTAAAATTTGGCCACAAATGAGAATAGAGAGCAAAAATTGTATTCTCCTATTTTCTATTGTCTCCTATTTATAGAATCCTATGAGAACTTTATTTTAAAGTCAAAACATTAGATAATTGGTTGTCACTTTATTTTAAATCCCATTTAAAATATAATTTTCTGTTTAATTTGGAGATAAAAAATTCTCTCCCTTTCCTTATCTGTAATGACCAGCCACACCACAAGAATGTCTCCGGCGGTTGGCGTAATTATCAGCAAGGAGGAGAAGATAAATTCCTCCTATTTATCCAATTTTCAATTTTAACTCAAATTCAAATTTAAATAAAGTTAATACTTTAATTTCCTTTTGAATTTAATTGGAAAACTTGTCAAACAAGTAAACCAAATATGTTAAAGAGAAAGTAACCGAGTCCAAGTAAGATTCACTCTGTGCCACACGCTCCTTACACCTACCTGTGTCTGGGTGTGTGGCCTCCTATGGTCCTAGCACAATGTGTTCAAAATTAAATAATCGAGTGATATTAAATCCCAATAATTCATCTTGTCTCGTAAATAATACAAGGATGACGCGTGGACCATGGACCTATAATTTTGAGCTCCAATAAAAATTAATAATTAATTAAACTCTTTAATTAATTAATTAATTCTATCAATTCTAAAAGTTACTCCACTAAAAACTTGGAATTGCACTCTCAAAATTATAGACATAATTTACTTTTAAGAACTTGAAGTGTCCATTCGATATAGTCACTACATATAAATCAATCCTCCATAAATAATTCATAATTAGAACTAGATAAAATCCGTTAACCTCTCTAATTACATCTTTATCCTTGAGTACTATTGATTCTTTAATGCAAAGTATATGCATAAAACAAATTCATGAATATGAGCTCGTTACATATTCAAGTACAAAATCAATCCTTCAGGGAATTATTTATCTACTTCTTCAAAGAAGAAGTAATGGATTCCATCTCGTATATTAGTATTCTCGACTATACATTTCATCATGTTTCCAAAATACAAGGAATATAATTTATAATTTTGAAACCCAAACTGAGTAAGTCAAAAAAACACGAATCCATAAATAAGAGTTTGCTAATAACTCAGAATTAAGATCATTCTATATATGACCATCGATAGACTCAAATTTAATTTTCTATACTTAACGAAAATTATCAGAGAATCAAATTGTGTACGTGTCTCAGTTCTATATAATCTCATTATGTGTAATACATTAATTCAATATCCCTTATATTAATGATGTGCATAACATCATTCCATTCTTAATGAGAATGATGCATATTAGTAATGTTTTAATTAAAGATTCCATAACTTTAATTAAATTCATTACGCACATATTTTGATCATTATCTTTAAATATTATCCTCTCATATATAACACTTATGTACAAAATTTAAGGTTACATAAATAATTACGAAAATTTCAATGATATTCATAAAATATTCGATAGTACATACACATAATGAAAGAACTATTTTATTAATTAAATAATAAATATTCTAATATTCTCATGCTTTAAGAACACTATTCCTCACAATCTCCCACTTGTCCTAAAGCAGGTGCGACATGTCCCTAATTTCAAATCCTTCTCGGTGTCTGTCAAAGACATTTAGCGGTAATGTCTTCATGAATGGTTTACGAGGTTGTTCTCCGATGGGATCGCCTCGCTTGACTATATCTCTGATCAGGTGATATTTCCTCTTTATATGATTTGCACTCTTATGACTTCTTGGTTCTTTTCAATTTGTTACTGCTCCATTGTTATCACAGTACAACTTAATTGGTTGATCCATCCCTAGAATGACTTCTATATCAGTTAAGAACTTACGGAGGGAGGTTGCTTCCTTTGCGGCTTCACAAGCTGCAACATATTCAGCTTCCATGGTAGAGTCGCTACCAGTACAACCCAATGATCTAATCGTGGGTTATACTTGTAGCGACTGACGACTCCCACTATATAACAGATATCTGGTCTAGAACACATCATGGCATACATAAGGCTTCCAACTACAGATGCGTATGGGTATTTTCTCATGTCCTCTTTCAGAGTTTTCAGACATTGCTCCTTTGAAAGATGAATACCATGCCTAGAAGGCAAATTTCCTTTCTTGGAATTTTGCATCGAGAATCTGACAAGCACCTTGTCTCTTGTGGAGTTTTCAGACATTACTCTTTTGAAAGATGAATACCATGCCTTGAAGGAAAATTCTCATTCTTGGACTTTTGCATTGATAATCTAACAAGTACCTTGTCAATATACGATGTATGAGATAAAGCCAACATCTTTTTCTTGCGATCTCGAATAATTTTGATCCCAAGAACATAGATTGCCTCTCCCAAATATTTCATTTTGAATTGGTTAGCTAACCACTTCTTTACGTCACTTATGAATTCCACATCTTTCTCAATGAGTAGAATGTCATCCACATAAAGAACTAAGAAGACCACTTTCTTGTCCTTTATGTACTTGTAGACACATGGATCATCTTGGTTTAATCCTTTAATAGTCTTATCAAACCGGATGTTTCATGATCTAGATCTCTGCTTTAATCCATAAATGAAACCTTGCACTTTGCAGATATTCTGCTCTTGGCCTTTGACTATAAAACCTTCTAGCTGGTCATATAACTGGTTTCCTCAAGATACCTATTTAGAAAAGTTGTCTTGACATCTATTTGCAATATCTCATAATAGAAATATGCTGATATGGCCAGGAGTATCCGAATAGATTTAAGCATGGCTACCGACGAGAAAGTTTCGTCATAGTCAACTCCCTTTTTCTGGGTATAACCTTTCCCTACAAGCCTTGCTTTATAAGTATCTACTTTTCCATCCGTTCCTCTTTTTCTCTTAAAGATCCACTTGCATTAGATGGGTTTTACCCTTTCAGGTAGATTTAAAAGTTGCCAAATTGAGTTATAGTACATAGACTCAATCTTGATTTTCATAGCGTCTTGCCATTTTTCCTTGGCAGCATCGTACATCATTGCTTTAAAGGTCGATGGATCATCTTTGTCATCATTAGCAGTGATGATTTGTGCTTTCTTGGTATATCGGTTAGGTAATCTGATTACCCTCCCATTACGACGGGGTCTCACGGATGCTTAACTAGGAACAGTGGTCTGGTCCCTGTTAGTTTCAACAATTGTTGCCAACTATGGTCCAATCATATCGAAAATGAACCATTTTAAAACAACTTTGCTTCTGGGCTTTAAATCTATCATATAGTCATGCTCTAAAAAAGTGAAATTTGTCGAAACAAACACCTTTTGACCTTGAGGGCTATAGAGTAGTCCTCATCTTGTCCCTTGTGGATATCCCACAAATAGGCAAACTTCGAAACGAGGTTCCAACTTCCCAGTCTTTGCCTTCAGTACATGTGCCGGACATCCCCATATGCGAATGTGCCTTAAACTTAGTTTTTGACCATTCCATAATTCTAGGAGTGTCTTAGATATAAACTTAGATGGAATGAGGTTCAGACTATACACGACTGTCTTTAGGGCGTATCCTATAACGAAGTAGGTAGCTAAGAATAACTTAACATGAATTGTACTATCTCTCACAAAGTCTGATTTCTCCTTTCTGCAACGCCAATCTGTTGTGACATTTTAGGAGCGGTAAGCTGCAAGAGTATAACGTTCTCAGTCATGTAGTCTATGAATTCTATATACAAGTATTCACCTCCCCGATTCAATTAGAGTACTTTGACTGGTTTACCTAATTATTTTCAATTTATGCATGGAATTCTTAAAACTTTTCAAAAGTTTAAGCTTTCTTTTGCATTAGATAAACATAACCATACCTAGAATAATTGTCTATAAAAGTCACAAAATATTCGTAACCTCCTCGTGCTCGGACATTTAGAGGTCCACATACATCTGAATGTATCAACTTAAGGAGTTCTTTGGCTTTTTCACCTTTAGTTGAGAAAGGTCTCTTAGTCATCTCACCTTCCAGACAAGATTCGCAGACTGGAAGCTTACTAACTTTTAGTTCACGTAAAGGACCATCCTTTACTAGGTTGCATGTCATTCCCATTAAAAATGGAACGAGATTATCCGCATCGTTGATACGGAGATATATCGAATGAGTGTATTTTATATAATGAGATTATGTAGGACTGGGACAAGACACAATATGAATTTTTGATAATTTTCGTTAAGTATAGAAATTTTAATTGAATCTATCGATGCTCATATATATAATGATTTTAATCCTGAGTTATTAGTAGACTCGTATTTATAAATTCGTGTCTTTTGACTTACTCAGTATGGATTTTGAGATTACAAAATCTTATTCCTTCTATCTTGGAGACATGTGAACTAATTAGCTGAGAATGTTAATATTACGAGACGAAATCCATTCCTTCTTGAGAAAGAAGTAGATAAATAATTTCCTTAAGTGTTGAGTCGGTACTTGAATATGTAACGAGCTCGTATTTATGAATTTGTTTTATGAATATACAATTCATTAGAAAATTAATGGGACTCAAGGAGAAAGTTGTAATTAGAGAGGTTAATGGATTTTACCTAGCTCTAATTGTGAATTATTTATACATGATTGATCTATATGAAGTGACTATATCAAATGCACGTTTCACATATGTAAATGGATGTCTATAACATCAAGAGTGTGATTACAAGTTTATAGTGGAATAACTTTAGAATTAATAAGATTAATTAATTAATTAAAGAGTTTGATTAATTATTAATTTTATTGGAGCTTGATATTATAGCTCCATGAGTCCCTGCGCCATCCTTATAATTCTACAAGACACTGAGGGTAAAACAGTAATCTAGAATTATGGAATTCAAAATTAACCCTATTTGACCCTAACATAGAATCCTATAAATAGGGAACTTTGGAATTGAATTAGGAGTGGATTCTCGTACTTTTTTCAGCCACCTTTTGGAGAGAAAAAGATAGAGAAGAAGGAGATTTCTTTAGAAATTCAAAGGATATTCGTTCATGTGAAGATTTCTTCCCATAATTCTTAGAGTTTTTATTATGTCTTTCTTTCTTTTGAACTCCAGATGTTTTTTTTTTTATATTTTTTTCGCTTTATTTTTCAATTATGCTAGGCTAGATTTCTTTTTGGTTAAGGGTGATATTGAAACCCTAGACATGAAATTTATGTTTGAATGATTTGATACTATTTCCAATTTCTCAAAAGAAAATTTTTCATGTTCTTCCATTATTAGTTGTTTATGATTTTTTTCTGTATTTTATTTAGGTGCGCAATAATTTAGGATTTGAAAATTATCTACTACTGGATTAAGAATTTTTAATCCATAATTATCTTGAGTTTCTAATTATTGGTAGCAAATTGTGATCAATAATTGTGAAAGGTTTTTATTTGATTGCATGTGGAACAATCTATCTTTCTCATTGATGTTAGCGCTTATGCCCTTAGGAATAAATGTAACAATATTTTTTTGAGACATTTTGACTATTAATAAAGATTGATTTATTTCATATATGCATGTATTGTCCTCTTTATGTTCATATTAGTTGAATGTATGATAAGTAAATTGAAAGTCCGAGACTCTCATTCTAAATATTTAGGTCATGCATGTAATGAGAAGAACATGTGGAAGACAAAAATCTAAAGATGATAGTCTAAATCATATGATCCACAATCGAGGGAATAAAGTTGGGCGCTTTATTCATGTTAAGATTGTTATATTGTCTACATCCAAACGGAGACGGCTTGCCTTGGTTGTCAGAGGTGGGACTCCCTGGGTAGAGACATTGATATAGTTTTTAATGGTGCAATCTATATTGGGTCGGACCAAAGTTGAATTGTTTTAATTAATAATTCTGTTTGTATAAAATAATTCACTTTTGACGAATTATATGTGGTCATCTTAATCCTGAGATAGATAATGAACCCGTATGCTTAACTTGTATCCTTTGATGTACCAAAGGGATACACTCTGACATTATGTAAAGGTACGCTTACCATTACATTAGGGGTATGACTCGTGTATGCGTAGATTCGTTATTCATAGATAGTGGAATCCATAGCTCCTACAAAGAGTCAATGATATCCTCTTATGCATTATCTGTGGATTGAAAAATACGAGCGCTCGGCCATTAGACTTAATATATTGAGTCATGGACGAGAACTATTCAGAGCTTTGTAAATATGCTATATAAATCGAGAGTGCAACTCTAGGCTTTTAGTGGAGTAACGCTAGAGTTTTATAATCATGAGAAAACTTGTTAGTTTACAAGTAGCGTTGTGATTATAGGAGCTTGATTTATATATGTCCATCGGGTCCCTTTGCTAGCTCACATGATTTCCTATAATGATATGGTGTATTTCCTACATATTGGTAACTTGTGTTATTTCCGTAAAAGAGGTTCAAAGTTAATATGAGATTAGTTAATTAGTTCATGAGTAATTTATCGGGTGGATTAATTGTTAAATTAATTCTAGATAAATTGGTTGAATTATTGTTTTAAGAGTTATTTAATATGGGAAGACTATTATATGATTGTTTTGATCAGGCAACTTCTCTATTGAGTTGCTTGAATCAAAACTGAGGCTCTGTGCAAGTTTTCCGTGTTGGAAAACTAGGAAAACGATTTTCCCGTGTTCAGACAAGTCGACCGGACCAGTTGATTGGTTCATGAAGGACAGGTCGACCAGTGAGTTATAACGTCTCTATCACCAATTATAATGTGTAGCGCATGTTGACGTGGTGAAGCTAACTCTGTAAGCGAGATAAACTTTGGAAAATCTAATTGTTATGGAAATATGACTTCCTAAACACTATAAATAGCCCATTAAGTCACATTGTTCTTTAGATGACTTGAGAGACTTTTGGGGGGCTATTGGTAAAAGATTCCTGAGAGGAAAAATTATTTAATTCTCAAGAACGACTTTTCCTTTGGCTCTCTTGTGGTTGGAAGGAGTTCAAGAATATCAAGAGGAGATTGAACGACGTGTGCCCACCCGCACTCCGATCGTGGAAACGAAAATAGCAAAGAAGACCAGTTGGTTAAGGCTATTCCGGTTGCTATTTGGAACGCTTTGATCTGTCAGACGTGCTGTTTCCTAAATCTCCAAATGTATGATTTAAATCTTTAGTATTTATGTTATATAGCATTATGAACATGTTCTTGATTGGCTTTGGCATTGATTTAAATTTTTAAATTTCGCTGCGCACTCGATGCCGTATTTCCCAACAATTGAATCGTTTGCAATAAAAATCTTTTGACAATGAAATAGTTCTTGAAAATAAAAATGAAAACTATCAGTAATAAAAACACGGTTGAAGGATCAATTTTCACCTTTCGACAATGATATTATGATGAATGAATGATAAAATTCTCAATTTCCTATAAAAACCACCAACTGTAGATAACAATAAGTTCTGCTATCTCAATCTTTTCTTAGTTTATCGTTAAATAAAACAAGCTCTTTATTTAATCCCTTTCCTTCAAATAACCCGGATCAAGCTCTCTAGATTCAATCTAAATGAAGCAATACGATAAGAAAGATAGGTTGATCTAGGCAATAAACACAGAAGTTCAGATTATTCAACCTATAAAAACCTCTCAGAATTCCTAAACTCTTTAATCGTTTGCAATTAAGGGTTTTCCATCCAAATCCGTCAATTGAAGATTGATGGTTGACACCAATTATCACTTTTACTTCCTTGAAGAGCATATACAACAATTACAAAATTGTAAATAGACATCTAGTGTTACTCTTTTTTTTTTTTTTTTTTTGAAGAAAACTTAGACTACCATTAACATTAGAGGAATAAGGTAGGGGTATTGGGGACTTGATGTTGATGTCGATGTAAGGGGCTAGCATGCCTAGAATGGTGGTGTGACGACAGAGTCACGAGAGGAGACTTGGCCACGGAGGGAGGTTAGGCTAGCGTCAAATCTGGGTTTTGTGGTGGCGCAATGGGTCTAAATTGGTTTGGCTAGCGGTGATGAGCAAAGGTAGCTTGGCCGGTGGTCCAGGTTCATGATGGGACGGCAGACTCCCAAGGCAAATTTTCATAAGTAGAGCGGGGGGCTCGTGAAGGGGTTGTCCTGGTTTGGGAGGGAGGCGACGAGCTTGTGAGGGTCACCAGAGGTGGTGGGAACTTGTTTGTCAGTGCCGATGCGACTTTGGGCATCGATGTCGGCTTTGGTTAGCTCTGATTGTCTTTCTCGAGCAGAGAGAGAGAGACATTAATGAGTTTTTTATACTGAAAATAATCTCTTAATAAAACTACAAAACATATTTTTAAAAATAATTTCTATCTGAGATTGAAAATATTTTCATTTTCATTTTCGTACAAAAAATAAAATCATTTTAGAACGAGTTCCAAGCGCGCCATTATCTTCCGTGTCAGGTCATGCTTTGTCAAGAAATGTTTCATCAAGACAGTTTATGTCAGTAGGTGTTACATCAGAATAATTTTCTTTGGAGCAAGTTATCATAGTTGTTTAACGCCTAAACAGCGGTCATGTGTTGTATAGATGAATGGTCACGCAAGGAGGTGACAAACAACAAACAAAACATGTTAGCAGAAAAGAAACGTTAGAGAGATAAGTGAAACATAAGAATAAATGTTTTTAGGATTTTTAGGATAATAAAATAAAGTATGAAAATAAATAAACAAATTACAAGAAAAAATAAAACTGAGAAATGCTATTATCAAGATCAATTTTGTATGGATTAACTCTCCTTATATTTTGAAGGTGAGAAATGCTATTATCAAGATCAATGTTGTATGGATTAATTCTCCTTATAGTTTGAAGGTGACAAAATCTACAATTCCCATAGATCTACTATATACCCCTAAGTATAAAGCAGTAGAGAACAAATTCAAAAAATATCACTTTACAAAACAAAGATTTCTAGATTGACTATATACATTTATGCGTAACGCACTAAGGGACAAATTTATTAGGCAATCTAATTATATAAAAGAAACAAATAAAATGTTGTCACTACACAATACTTATAACAAACATGAGATAGGAGAATCACTAAAAATACTAATAAATAATATTAGAATTTCACTAAATTAAAAGAACTTGAACAAAACAACTCAATCGAGGTGTATCACTCACCACAGAAGTATCTCACTCACCTCACTTTATGAAAAATACCAAAGAAAAAAGAAAATAAAAAAATATTTGCATTTATCTGAAAATTCTCTTAATCATTTAATGAAGCAAAATGATTAATCGCTCCCTCTGTTTATAGTGTTTAGGGGCTACAAGAAAAGAAGGAAATAAATCTACAAAGATAAAAAAAAAAAAAAGTTACAAAAGAAAAGAAAAGAAATTAAAATTACAAATTAATTTGGAGTAATCAAATATTTCATTAGAATTGCAAAAGAGGAAATCATGCTTTAATTTCTTTGTTGTAGGTGTGAACAAAGAAATTAAAGCACGATTTCTCCTTGTCATGTGGCATAAGTAGATGTGTAAATTTAGGCCGACTTATCAAGGCTTGGAGTGTGCAACACGTGTATGGAGGCACGCTGAGAAACACATGGATGGGCTATTCCCACACATGGATGAGAGGGTGTCCATACGAAAAAAAAAACCTAGTAAAAGCCTTCCTAAAAGTAATTGCCTAAATTGATCCAACTCTGTGTAAGTTTTGGAGACTAAGAGAAGGTTAGGAACATTTTAAAAAAATGATCCGTGCTGTTCAGAGTTGCCAGAAAAACTATGCAGATTCAAAAAGGAGCAAACTTGAATTTGAAGTTGGGGACTTTGTACGTTTCTGAAAGTCACTCCTAGGCATATGGTGTTACGCTTTTCAAAGTCAAGGGAAAACTAGCCCATTGAATGGCTTGTTTGGTTTGGGGATTCGTACCCTGATTCAAATTATGATTCGTGGTTCGTTATAGTGTTTTCTCTCACAAAAAATACACGTAAATTAAAAATAATATTAATCTCATTATTCTAATTCATGAACTAAACGTAAACCTTTTAGAATCATTGAGAAGATCGAGAATATTGCCAACTATTTGAAATTCTGCCACAGTTAGGTCACATTCCCAATATTTTCATATCTCCAAGTTGAGGAAGTGTACCGCAAACCATCATGTGTTATTCAGTGAGCTGAAGTACTTATCTAAGAGGATGTGACTTATGAGGAACAACCACTAATGATTTTGGCTCGAGAGCTCAAAGTGCTTCGGAACATGAATATTCTTATTATCAAAGTGTTATGACAACACCCAAAAAAAAAAAGAAAAGAAAAAGAAAGAAGATACCTTGGAATTGGAGTATAAAAGGTATGAGAAAGACCTTCATTTGTTTAATTTCAAGTCGGGGGTCATACTTGGAAATTTCGGAGATGAAGTCCTATTTATTACTGTTTTTAATCGCATTTTTCACGTTTTTTGAAACAAAAAATTGAAAATGCGTTTGTAAAACGCGTTTGGCGTAGGTTTTTTTAAAAAACAAAAACAAAACCGTTTTTGTCGTTTTGTGAAATTCTAAAAACGCAAAAAAGCTGTTTTCATTTTCTCGTTTTCATTTTCGTTTTGCTTTTCTTTCTTCAGCCTCCCGTTCTCTCTTCTTTCTTCAGATTTTTTCTGCCCTTCTTCAGCCCAGTTTCTTTAGCCCTTCTTCCCGGCCGAGCTCCTCCATTCTTCTCACCCGATTCGCTTTCTCCGGTTTCCTTCTTGCCTGACTTGCGCCGTTTACACCCCCTCCCCTAACTCGTCTCCGATTGCCC
>NW_010357331.1:103965-109567 GCF_000414095.1 Morus notabilis
TATTTAAATATTATTACATGTTTTTAAAAATTAAACCACCAAACACAATTTCAGTTTTTTTTAAACTGAAAATAATTTCAGAATAAAACTATCAAACGCATTTTCAGAAATGATTTCAAAATAAAAATAAAAACATTTTCGTTTTCATTTTCATATAAAAAATAAAAACGTTTTGGAACCAATTCCAAACACACCATTTCTTAAAAAGGGTTGATTGTAAAACTCGTGGTACGTAATTACAAACAAAATACCAATATAGGTCAAATTTGTAATTTTAAGAACTTCAGTGCAAAGGTTTATGAGATTAGAGCGACTTTTATAAATTTGAAAAAGTTGACGACCAAAGGGAAAAGACAGTAGAAGCTTGCCCCTAATGTATTTTGTACGGACAACTCTCTGTAAATTGTCATTGAATTATTGTACCATACACCGAAGTAAAGTCGCTCAAAATCAAGTCCATTTCTCTAGCAATTGCAGTAGCAGTAGCATGATCAGCCATTGATGAAGACCCAGATGATGAGAAACCTCACACTTCTTCTTCTCCTCGCATTCGTCCTGTGTTCTTCAGTCCTCTCATGGAAGAAGGAAGAGTTCAGGACCTGTAACCAAACCCCTTTCTGCAAGCGAGCCAGAGCTCGCAAGCCCGGCTATTCCTCTCTCTCCGCTCGCGAAATCCGCATCGAAAATGGTGACCTCAAAGCTAATCTCATTCCCACCCAAAATCACGAAAACCCAGAAGATCAACATGCCTCCAAGCCGTTGATTCTCACTCTCTCCGTCTACCAAGACGGAATCGTGCGGCTGAAGATCGACGAGGACCCGAACTTGGACCCACCCAAGAAGCGGTTTGAAGTCCCTTATGTGATCGTGGAGGAGTTTGATCAGACGAAGCTCTGGCTGCAGACGCATTCAACGGAGGTGGACCCATCATCATCATCATCATCTTCGGTCGTTTACTTGTCCGACGGCTATGAAGCGGTTCTCCGGCACGATCCGTTCGAGGTTTATGTCCGGGAAAAGGGAGGTAAGAGTGTGATCTCTTTGAACTCTCATGGGTTGTTTGACTTTGAGCAATTGAAGGTGAAAAAACAAAATGGCGATGAGAATTGGGAAGAGAGATTTAGAGGGCATACTGATACTAGGCCATTTGGGCCTCAATCTATTAGCTTTGATGTGTCATTTTACGGAGCTGATTTTGTTTATGGAATTCCTGAACATGCCACTAGTCTTGCTCTTAAGCCCACAAGGGGACCTGGTGTCGAGGAATCTGAACCTTATAGGTTGTTTAGTTTGGACGTGTTTGAGTATCTTCACGAATCGCCTTTTGGCCTTTACGGGTCGATCCCGTTCATGATTTCCCACGGGGAAAGGACTTCCGGGTTCTTTTGGTTGAACGCTGCTGAGATGCAGATTGATGTTCTTGCGTCTGGATGGGATGCTGAGTCCGGCATTTCTCTGCCGTCCTCACAGAGTAGGGTCGATACGTTTTGGATGAGCGAGGCGGGTGTTGTTGACACCTTTTTCTTTGTTGGCCCGGGGCCTAAAGATGTTGTGAGGCAGTATACTGGTGTGACTGGTAGGCCTGCAATGCCACAGCTATTTGCTACTGGTTATCACCAATGTAGGTGGAATTATAGGGATGAGGAAGATGTGGAGGATGTTGATTCAAAGTTCGATGAGCATGATATTCCTTATGACGTGTTGTGGCTTGATATCGACCATACTATTGGGAGGAAATACTTCACGTGGGATAGAGCTCTTTTCCCACATCCAGAAGAGATGCAAAGGAAGTTGTTTGCTAAGGGTAGGCACATGGTGGCTATTGTTGATGCACATATCAAGCGGGATGACTCGTATTTTGTGCACAAGGAGGCAACTCAGAAGGGTTATTATGTTAAGGATGCCAATGGGAATGATTTTGAGGGTTGGTGTTGGCCTGGTTCGTCTTCCTACCTAGATGTGTTGAATCCTGAGATTAGGTCTTGGTTTGCTGAGAAGTTCTCTATCGAGAATTATGTCGGCTCCACTCCTTCTCTGTATATCTGGAACGACATGAATGAGCCTTCTGTTTTCAATGGTCCAGAAGTAAGTTATTTGTTTCCGCTTACGGTTTTTATTCTTTGGTTAAAACGAGATTGCTTTCACATAGATCTTTAGGGGAAAAAAAAGGAAAAGAAAAAAAAAACAAAAAAGAAAAGAAAAGAAAAGAAAAGGGTGTGTTCATGATAGCGTTTTCTTTTGGCTCTTTTTCTTCCTACGTATTTGTGTTTATCAGGATCTGTTGCTTCTAAAACTGTTCGGGGCTTTTGCTTTGTTAGTTTAATGTTTGAGGGTACAAAATGATGCTCTGTACTGTTAAATGAATTCGATGCATTTTCATTTTGGGGATCATATTTGCCTTTGTCCAATAGCAGTTTGTCACGTTCTAGTTTGGATCCATATATATTACTACATAATTTAGAAGAAAGCAGTGTTTTAAGTATTGGCCAAAAAGCTACTGGTGATTGATATTTATTAAAAACTACTCTTATAATAATAGCTGAACTTACTAAACATCTGAAAAATAATTTCCATAAGGCAGTAAAATATTTGACTACTAGTTGCGGTGTAATTGACATGGTTATAAAACAAAAATCTGAGCCTTTTTATTTCCCTTCCTTAGATGTCCTATTAAAAAAATATTTTCCTGAGAATGATAGAAAATGTGCAATAGTCTAGTTTATTTAGTAGTCTCGTCGCGATCATTGGCAATGGATTCTCTACTAGTTTGTCATTATGCATCTGTGCCCAATGATGCGTGTTTCTTTGAACAATGCATTTTAACTATGGACGCTAGGCTTTTTGCCCTTTAGCCTGAAACAATATAATTATCCCTACATTTGAAGAATTAACTTAACAAGGTAAGAGAGATTCCCCCTTCGATCTATGTAGGTGGTACATACTCCATAGTCAGAGATATTGATGGTAAAACCTAAATTGTCCATCTCATTGAATTTAACGTCATCCATTTTCTGATAAAACTGTTGACTTACCAGATTACAATGCCTAGAGATGCTTTACACCATGGAGGTGTTGAGCACCGGGAGGCACATAATGCCTATGGACACTACTTTCATATGTCCACATCTGATGGGCGCCTTTTTTTCTGTTGACTTACCAGATTACAATGCCCAGAGATGCTTTACACCAAGGAGGTGTTGAGCACCGGGAGGTACATAATGCCTATGGATACTACTTTCATATGGCTACATCTGATGGGCTTCTGAAGAGAGGTGATGAGAAGGATAGGCCTTTTGTGTTGTCGAGAGCATTTTTTGCTGGAAGTCAACGGGTCGGAGCAGTTTGGACAGGAGACAATACAGCTGAATGGGAACACCTCAGGGTTTCAGTTCCTATGATTTTGACTCTTGGTCTTACTGGAATTTCATTCTCAGGTTAGAAACAGTTATTTAAATAGGATTTCTATGGCAATCAAATTTCTTTATTAACCGGTGGCGTTGTTATAATGATCATGCAGGTGCTGATATTGGTGGGTTTTTTGGTAGTCCCGAGACCAAGTTGTTAGTTCGTTGGTATCAAATAGGTGCCTTCTATCCATTTTTTAGAGCTCATGCCCATCAGGACACAAAAAGAAGAGAACCTTGGTTATTCGGGTAGGAATTCTGTAATCATTGAAGTGGCTTTGTTATTCAATTGAGAAAACTGAAGAGTAGTCACTATATCGTGCATTTGCCTACCTTACATAAAAGAAAACTTTTTTTTTTGGTTCATGTACTTTGAAGAGAGATGAGTGTCATGGTTGTGTACTTGGATGGTGGTCATGTCCCTTCTTTTTTTCCGTCATATATATTTTCTTATTTATAAAAAAAAAAAAAAGCTTTTGTCCGTTTGTTTATTTTAAGATGCCTGAATGTTTTGTATTGACATTAGCAATACAATTTCCGCAACCATTTCATTCCCTGTCAATTGTGGAACACGTGGAACAGGTTGGGTAAAGATGCTTCTCACTTTTAACATGATTTCTGAATGGCTTTAAACTGGTAATGGTCACTGCATTTGTGGCTATTAGAGTTATCTGTGTGAAGTTGTAAAGAGATTTTAAGTTTTTGATGTTAGCAATGCAACCTTCTGTGAAAATGTTCATCTTTGCAATTGTGAAAAGAATTTAAGGTTTTTTTTTACTCTCTGCGAGTGTAAGACAAACTTTTATTTGGTTGCTTGTTTTATGTCATGTAATTTCGTATGGTTGGGATTTACTTCTAGTCATGTTTTCTTCCCTGTCTGTTTGTTTCACTATAGAAGTTCTTGTTATTATCCAAAATCTGAACATTTTGTGTACACATGCATGTATTATTTTCTGATTTTGTAGCCATTTGACCTGTTATCCGCAATTAATATTTGTTTTCTTGATCATTACAGAAAAAGAAACACAGAGCTTATTAGAGATGCCATACACATGCGTTATACGTTGCTACCGTATTTTTACACATTATTTAGAGAGGCAAACACGAGTGGTGTTCCAGTTGCTCGTCCATTATGGATGGAATTTCCTTCTGACAAAGCAACTTTCAGCAACGATGAAGCTTTTATGGTCGGAAACAGTCTCTTGGTGCAAGGAATCTACACAGAGGTATATCCATAGCTAGTCTTTTACTGTACAGATCGATATCTGTTATCCCTCTCTTCTCCTTCATAAGTTGATTTTTGTTCCAGTTTGAAATTATTTTGTTTCCAATCCTCTCTACCATCTAGCGACACATGCATATCTGTTTGTTTGCTTTTGACCTGTGTTGCTTGTTGCTTGCTTTTAACCTGTGTTGCTTGTTGCTTGCTTTTTCTTTCTTTTTTTTTTCAATAATTTACTTTGATGACTTTTTTTCCCCTCTCTTGACCACTACTGATATTCTTCTGGTGTTAAATTGTGTTGTTTACTAGGGGTGTCAATTCGTGTCGCGTGTCGTGTTTTGATCGTTTCTTTCTAAATTTGCAATTAACCCGAAAACGACCCGGGACACGAAATTTTTTAAAAACCGCAACACGAACACAACGATCACTTTACGGGTTGACACGGCACGATATGAAAATGACCTGTGAAACAAAATCGATCCGTGAACACGAAATTGACACGAAAATTGTATGCTTTTATTTAGTTTTTTACATGTTAGAAATAACTTAAAATACAATAACATCCATTTAAATTAAGCAAATAATAGTATAAGATTTTGAGTATAACTATCATGATATCACAAGTTCATAATAAAATAAAAAATATGTAATGAAAAATATATGTATTTTTTAGTTTTTTACGGGTTTCGTGTCGTGTTCGGGTTAGGTGGGTCCAACCCGAAATTGACATGTGTTTTTTGTGTCAATTTCATGTTGATCCAATTCTGACCCGAACCTCTTTTTTCTCAATCCTAACCCGCGAAATTCGTGTCGTGACCCATATTGCCGGCCCTAGGACATGACACGACCACTTTACGGGTTGATTTTTCCCCCTTTCTTGACCACTACTGATATTCTTCTGGTGTTAAATTGTCTTGTTTACTGTCCGTTCTACCAGCGAGCAAAGCATGTGTCTGTCTACTTGCCTGGGAAAGAG
>NW_010357331.1:109590-147203 GCF_000414095.1 Morus notabilis
TGGTATGATTTGAGAACTGGAGCTGTATACAAGGGAAGTACAACCCATAAATTGGAGGCCACTGAAGAAACTGTTCCTGCATTCCAAAGATCTGGAACCATTATTCCTAGGAAAGACAGGTTTCGTCGAAGCTCCACGCAGATGGTGAATGATCCATACACTCTGGTAATACTCTATCATTAAGTTTAGAGAAATCCCATACTTCTTATAAAGTTATACCCTCACACTTGCACTATAGAGAAAAATGACGTGGGTCTTATACATGCAATACTACTAAGTATGATTTTCTGATTGTGTTGTGGTTGTAGTCCATTTTGGTTATGTTCATTATTTTTCTTCATAGATCAAGTATTTTTTTTCTTGGAAACTTTCACCTTAGCATATTGTCGTATTCGAACAAATATTAAGTTCGGATCCTAAAAAGCCTGGATGAAGTTTTAGCTTGAAATATGAGAGGATTGAATGCTACTACTTTTGAAGCCTTCTGACATAAACATTTTGCAGTAAAGTCATGATACTATGTCTACTTTGTAAGACTGGATTCCCCCCCTTATTTTGGTAGTTAATCAGCAAATGATGGGTCATTTGTAGGTAATTGCTCTGAATAGCTCACAAAAGGCTGAAGGAGAAGTGTATATCGATGATGGCAAAAGCTTTGCCTTTACACAAGGGGCCTACATCCATCGCCGCTTCGTATACGCAGATGGCAAGCTTACATCGCTAAATGTGGCACCTGCTGCCCTAGGCGGAGCACAGTTTTCTTCCGAATGTGTTATCGAGAGGATTATAGTGTTAGGACACTCTGGTGTTCCGAAAAGAGCTCTCATTGAACCAGAGGAAAAAACTGCAGAAATTGAACTGGGGCCACTTGACCTTAAATTAGGGCTAGGCTCAGACTTCATTACAATCCGCAAACCTAATTTGCCAGTCGCTGGTGATTGGACAATAAAAATCGTGTAAGACCCTTTGTTATCAATAAGCTCTGTCTGTTGATAGGAGCTTATTGTTATGTTACATGTAATATTGCAGTAAGAAAATGAACCTGAGTTTAGACAAATGCAGAATACATGTAATATTGCTTTGCGTGTCAAAAATTATGCTTGTATTTTCAGAAGCTAGCGGACTTGCCATCTCAAATTTGGTTAGACAAAATAGATTGGAACTTCAGATTGGACTCTCTTTTATTTTTATTATTATTATTTTAAATGACGTGCGTAACAAAAGCACTGCCTCTCTCAGTTATACAGTTAACGAGCAATAAAAACAGCGATAATGACAATATAGCCTGGAATAACGTTGGCTTTTTTTGGTCTAGATTGATTTTTTTTTTTTCCTTTCTTTTTTCGCACTAAATGAGGCAGCTAAGTGACATAAATGGACGCTTTGTGAGAATATTACTTATTTTTATTCCAAGTAATTTCTAACAAGTCAATAGCAGAAAGAGTGGTCTTCAACATTGTTGGACAGATTATCGGATGGCTCGGTTCAACCGCCGGCCGCACAAGAGATTGGATCGATTTGGGATGTCAGTAACAAGCTTCAAGACTTGAAACAACATGCTTTCTGCACTCACTGCTCTACTTCTTGATGGTGTGCACAGCCACAGAGTCAGAAACTGGCTTGAAGATGTGGTCTATGATGTTGATGACTTGCTAGACTAGTTCTCGACCCGTCAAGCCTTGCAACAGATCTGATGCGTGGAAACAGAAACATAATTAAGATTGCTGAAGAGGAGGCGAGGATTGGCCTAAGATTGCTAGAATCAGTTTGATCAAATGATTCTGGTATTTCAAAATCAGTTTCAGGTACATATGTAAATCAACTATAAAGTGCTAGTTGTTTCTTGTCATTGTCATCTTCATTCACTTTTGACGACACAAAAACGGCCATCAAAAGTCTTAAAAGTTATTTTAATAAATGATTTTAACATAAAACTGTTTATTTGTTGAAACAACAATTAATATTCACAATGCAAACAACAATTTGCAAAGAAATAGATTGTTGACCCTCCTCATTTATAGTCATCATTAATATATATATATATATAACCCAAATATTTCCAAAACTTTAACAAAGCTTCTCTACAAAATCTAGCTAAGAAAAGAAAACTTAAATATAGAGTGAAAAAAATGTATATAAATCCAAAAGAAATTCTTAAAGTAATTGATTTTGGTGGTCATGGTTGTGCAACGAACGTGATGGCAACGTAACATCGACGATGGTTGGCATGGTCATCAGGGCTGCGTAGGCGGCGATGAAAGGGTTTGGAGATAAAGATATTTTGTAAGAAGATTAAATTACACTTGACAAAAGATTAAAAAACACTAGAGAAAAAAGTAAAAGAATAATAGAAATAAGAAAAAAAGTAAAAATAAATAAAAGCGTGATTAGATATAAGAAAATTTTAAAAATAAATATAAATGAGAGAAATGAGAGGTTAACATGTGATAAAAAGAGGAGCAATATCTTTACTTTTTTATGTATGTTAGATATAAAAAAAACTAACTATGAAACAGAAAAAATGAAAAGAATTTGACATACCAATTACATTTCCAAAAAAAAAAAAAAAAGAAAAAAGAATTTGGTACAACTCTTGTAAGATTTTGTAAGCAACACGACTGCCCACGTTAGCGCCACGTGTATCAAGCAGAAACACGGAAGAGCAAACTGAAACCGAACGTGGAATTCTTCACAAACTCTCCTCTGTCTTGCCACAAACAAGCGTCGAAAAAAAATAAAAAAACTATTCCAATGCAAGAGCAAAATCCCCAAACCACCCTTCCAGTTGAAAATGCTTCTCCGTTTCTTCTGTTTCGGTTTCTTTTCTTTGCTTTAGGCGTTCGCTTCTGCGAATGGTATATTCTTTATTCTCTTGGGTTCGATTCTCTGTGTCTCAGAAATAAATCCCCACACTCTTTTTTTTTTTTTTTTTTAATTCTATTATTCTCTTCGGTTTTCTGTCAACTATTTCTCTCCAAATCTTGTCTTATTGTTTTTTTTTTTTTTTCGTTCCCTCGAAAATACTCTCATCAGGTAAGTAAGGTTGATATAATTAGTGCTTCTTTTTTTCTCCTTTTTTTTAAAATTTTTATTTTCATTTTTCTTTGTACTGGGAGATGAATTCGTGGGATTATAAGCATTTATTAAGTTGTTGGCTCCGTTTGATTTGGTACAATCAATGAGTTCAGTTTTTTTGGGGTGAATTTCTTTACATTGGCAATGAATTCGTGGAATGTTAAGCAAATTTTCTTTTATTTTTTTTAAGGATTTTTTAAAACATGGGTTTTCATTTATTTAAGTTTTTGGTTTAGTTTTAGTACAAGCAATGGATTCTAACATTTGGGTATTCGAAATTAGAAGTTGATCCTTGGTTTCCAAGTGGTGGCTGTCGTAAATTTGTGTTAAAGTTTTCATTTTGATTCGAGTTAGGAAGCCATTTCTGAATTCTCATTCGGTTTAAGTCAATGCCTGCTTTGCTTTGTTTTACAATGTCTAGATTTGGGACATCAAAGTTAAATCTTGTCGTGTTCTTTGATTTAATTTTACCATATTCCAAATATTTATATTAGTGTTTTTTTTTTTTTTTTTTTTTTTTTAAAATTACACCCGGGAATTTTTTTTTTTTTTTGAAAATTACATCCGTGAATTTTGTGTTTAGATCTCTCTCCCTCTCTCGGTTTTGGTTATAGAACATAAGTAATGTCTATATATGAGAGAAAAATCGTAAATTTGTTAAAATATTTTTGTGTGGCTTTTTTGGTACCATTATTGATTGTTTTTACTTGTTTGCACCAAAACTCTTGAGTTACATTTCTAAGAATTGTTGAGATTGTTAATAGTCATTATGAATTCTTCTGAAGACTTTACTTTTCCTCTTCTTTACGGTTAACATAATAGAATCAAGTTTTTAAAAACATTTTTCTAACTGTGGGCCTTCTACAAAATGCAGTGTGTTTCTTGCGTAACGCGTATTTGAAGATGGCGATGATGATCATGATGACGGTTCCAGTTTCATTAATTAATTTATTTATTTAACTATGCTTCAACTCCAATATGGACAAGATATAGATTGAACGTTTTGAAAAGGTATAGTGGTAAGGAAAAAAAAACACAGACATTGTAATTCTGGTCTCGAAATTGTTCGGTTGCCAGCGTTTGTTGTTGATAATAAAAGAATCAAGCTTGTTGTCTAAAAGATTATGGAGGTGCTAGTCTCACCTCAAGGACAAAAGCAACAGTTGCAGACCTGGGGTCGCAAAATTGTCTCAGTTGGGTCCCACAAAGATCTATGGCTTGCCGTGCGAGAGGGCTCCTTGGCCGATGTGGATTCAGCATTGGCCCTCTTGAAGAAGAATGGGGGTAACATCAATGCGAGAAACGCATTTGGTCTTACCGCACTCCATATTGCTACTTGGAGAAACCATGTCCCTATTGTTAGGAGGCTTCTTACGGCTGGTGCCGACCCCGATGCCAGGGTTTGTTGCTTGTTTAACCTTGGATTATATTTTTGCTTTTGTATTCTAGAAGGAATATAAGAAATTACCTTGTGTTCTTGATTGTGGAATGGAATAAGTTTGATCTGAATATAATTGTTGGTTAAGTATCAATAACGATATCTTGTGTTGGGAAGTGAATTATATGCTTTGCTAAGAGGGTGGTAAAAGTATGATGCCTTTCATGTATGTTATAATAATGTATTAACATTTTTCCAAATGTGAGCATCTTTCGGTGGGAAGTTGAGAATCTTTCTGGGTGACTGTTATTTTGATGAAAAAGGAAGAAGTAGATTATGTATCAGAATAAATGGAAGGATTCTGTTTCTCTTTACTATAGGTACTTTTGTAAGTTGAACAATATTAAAGAGAGAGCCAATTCTGTTCATTATGGAATGTCCTGGTCATATTTAATGTGTTTTAAGCAGATGACTGAAAATTTTAAAGTACACACATAAAGTTTGACACCAAGATTGTTCTTAAGCTGGTATTAATTGTGAACTTTGTCTAAGTTATATACCTATTACGCTGGCTTCATAAGCCTCTTTCTTTCTTTCTTTCTTTCTATTTTTATTTTTTTATAGATGTTTGGGCTTTGAAAGCTTGATTTTTTTTTTTTTTTTTGTCTGAAACTTGTACAAAAGAATTTCATGTTTCCAGTATATCTTGTGTGGCAGTCAAATTTTGTTAGTTCCTGTGGTTTAGTTTGCAATGTGAGATAACTTCTTTCAAACATTTGTATTGTAGATGATAGATGGCAAGTTATTCCAAAAAACTTAACAGGTGGGAGAGTGCAAATTAACTTAACTTAACAGAAGAAATTTTAGATTTGAGAAGAAAAATATTTGAGGAAGATCAAGATTGCAAATTTTGGTTGAAGTATTTTTTAAGTTGGATTTCTGCTGGTTAAAATTTTATGATTTCCATCTTGCCCAACCCCGATTACCACATGTTTCAGGATGGGGAATCAGGATGGGGTAGCCTTCACAGGGCACTGCATTTCGGTCATCTTGCCGTGGCAAGCATCCTTCTCCAATCTGGTGCTTCTATTACGTTGGAGGACTCTAAATCTCGAACACCGGTTGATCTCCTATCCGGGCCCTTATCAAAGGTTGTTGGGAGCGGACGTAACTCGGGTATGCCTTATTGTGTTTCCACATGCTTTCTGCGGACCTTGTCGTATTTCAAACTGAATCACTATGGCTAATAAACTGAGTTCTTGTTCATCCTGTCTTTAGTAGTGACAGAGGTCTACAGTTGGGGAAGTGGTGCCAACTACCAACTTGGAACTGGAAATGCACATATACAGAAGTTGCCTTGCAAGGTTGACTCGCTTCATGGCTCACTGATCAAGTTGGTTTCTGCTGCCAAGTTCCATAGTGTTGCTGTAACTGCTAAAGGAGAAGTCTTCACTTGGGGTTTTGGAAGAGGGGGGCGACTTGGGCATCCCGATTTTGACATACACAGGTAGCTCATTGATGATTCATTGTATGTGGATAGTGATTAAGTTTCTCCATTACTTGTTCTTTAAATTCCTTGTCAGTCAATGATATTTTTTAATCATAGCAGAGAGCATTTTAAAAGTGACAAGTGCTTTCTTGCTTTTTTGTTTTGAGGACCTCTTGTCCTCTCTTGTATTGTTTCATCTATTTTATCATTAAAGTTGTTTCTGTTTCAAAAAAATGATATTTTTTAATCATTTTGCTATTGTGTTTAAGGATTTCCCAATTTCTACAATCGTACGAATTCACAAATTGTTTTGTGGTTTGCCTTGGTCTTGTCTCTC
The DNA here is from genome assembly GCF_000414095.1 of Morus notabilis. Taxonomy (NCBI): domain Eukaryota; kingdom Viridiplantae; phylum Streptophyta; class Magnoliopsida; order Rosales; family Moraceae; genus Morus; species Morus notabilis. The sequence continues at coordinate 115,870 of NW_010357331.1, forward strand.
TTTGAACAGCTATGTTAAGTTGTAGTAGGCTGATCTTTGGTTCTGCTTTGATACATATATTTTTCCTCAATAAAATTTGTTTTTTTATTGAAAAACAGGGATAGCTGTTCATGTTAGTGTTTGTTGTTCAACGTTCTTTCTTTCTTCTACACTAGTGTACTGTAGGTGTTTGGACGTGTTATATTGATGCATAGAGGTGCTATATGGGTGTGAATGTGATTTCTGTTTGTTTACTACTTCTTATGTTAAAAAATTTTTAGTCAGCATTTTAATTTCCTAACAAAAAAAAATCATATTTGCTGTTACATACTGTGTAGTAAGAAGATGATTTGAACTGTATGCTGCATTTGAGGATGGAAAAAAATTTCTTGAAAATTTATTTTTATTATTATTAATAATCATTATTTTTACCATTGGTTAGACACGTCTTGTTATAATGTTTGCAGTGGTCAAGCTGCAGTCATTACGCCCCGCCAGGTGGTTTCTGGTTTAGGATCCCGCCAGGTAAGGGCTGTCGCAGCAGCTAAACATCACACTGTCGTTGCTACCGAGGGTGGTGAAGTGTTCACCTGGGGATCCAACAGAGGTAAATCATAAGGGGGATTTGGGTATATAGTATCTGTTGCATGTAATGCATGATCGTCATTTTAGTATACTGATCAGTTAATGGAATGTGGATTTGATTTATATCGTTGTTTATTTTCACTTAGGATTGTGGAGAAAGCAATTTGTGAGTCATAAACGTGCTGCTAAGATTATTTGTTATTTTCAAATCATGTTATGCAGAGGGTCAGCTTGGCTATACATCTGTGGATACGCAACCCACACCTCGTAGAGTGAGTTCCCTTCGATCAAGAATTGTTTCTGTTGCTGCAGCAAATAAGCACACTGCTGTTGTTTCTGAGACTGGCGAAGTGTTCACATGGGGTTGTAATAAAGAAGGTCAACTCGGCTACGGTACATCTAATTCAGCATCAAACTACACACCAAGATTGGTTGAATCCTTGAAAGGCAAGGTTTTCACTGGCGTTGCTGCTGCCAAATGTCACACTCTTGTGTTAGGAGGTGATGGAGAGGTAACTTAAATGAATATACATTGTGGTGTAGAAGCTAAAGCACAACATAAAATTTTCGTTGAGCATTAACTAGAGCTAAACTGCTAATGTGGATACGTGACAGGTTTACACTTGGGGTCATCGACTTGTTACCCCGAAACGCGTCGTCATTGCTAGAAACTTGAAGAAGAATGGTGGGACTACTCTGAAGTTTCATCGCATGAAACGCCTTCATGTGGTTGCTGTAGCAGCAGGGATGGTACACAGTTCAGCTCTAACGGAAGATGGTGCATTGTTTTATTGGGTCTCCTCAGATCCTGATCTTAGATGTCAACAGGTTTTCCCTCTACTATACTTGTCGTCTCTTGGTTTTTTCTTAACCATTGGACGGAAATCATACTAGGTATCTTTATCTTGTTTGTTTATGTAGCTATATTCTTTATGTGGACAAAATATTGTAAACATTTCTGCCGGGAAATACTGGACTGCTGCAGTTACAGCAACAGGTGATGTTTACATGTGGGATGGGAAAAAGGGCAAGGATAGGCCACCTGTTACGACCCGCTTGAATGGCGTAAAGCGGGCTAGTTCAGTTTCCGTTGGTGAAACACACTTGTTAGTTATTGGTTCTCTTTATCATCCTGTTTATCCTCTTACTGTGGCCAAGAATCTGCAGAAGCAGAAATCAAATGTCAGCGATGAGCTAGAAGAGCTTAATGAATATCTCATGCTTAATGACGTGGATTCCTGTAACCAACTGCCTGCTGCAGATGAGGATTCTGGGAAAAAGCTTGTGCCGAGCTTAAAAAGTCTTTGTGAGAAAATGGCTGCAGAAAATTTAGTGGAACCACGAAATGCTACACAACTGCTTGAAATTGCCAACTCTCTTGGAGGAGATGATCTGAGGAAGTATTGTGAGGTACTCGTTACTAAATTAGAAGATGTTAATTTTTTTATTTGGTCTTTTGTTTATTTTGAACTTTGCACATTACCTAAATTCTGATTTTTTATTTTCCCCATTTTTGTATGGCATCCATTATTAACTAATCACGTTGAGGATATGGTTATTATTAGGAATGATACGTTTTCATTAGGTACATGCAGTTCAAAACATTTATGTTTCTTTTTTAAATATCAAATAACTAGGTTTATAAATGATTTTTTTTTCTTTTTTCTTTGTGTATCTTACTATTATTTCTCAATGCAATAGATTTTGTCGGTGGTTTTTTGATAGCATGCAATGAAATTTAGGTTACAATGGGTGTAATATCTTTGATTGTAATATTATACAATTGATTAAAAAGCAGTGTTCATTTTTTTATTTTTATTTTTTATTACTTCTCTGTATACTTACAAACTACTGTTGTTCGTTTGTTTCAGGACATTGTTATTCGTAACCTTGACTATATTTTCACTGTGTCATCACATACTATTGCAAGTGCTGCGCTGGAAATTCTAGCTGGCCTCGAAAACGCAATGGATTTGAGATCATCTGAACCTTGGAGTTATCGCCGTCTCCCAACTCCAACTGCTACTTTCCCTGCTATTATAAATAGCGAAGAGGAAGATAGTGAAAATGAGGTACAGAGAACTCGTGACCACCATAACAACAACTTCATGTTGAAGAATGAAATAAACCCGAGATTGGACTCCTTTTTGCGGCCTCAAGATGATCCGAATCAAGATATTTGCAAACAAATCCGAGTGTTACGGAAAAAGTTGCAGCAGATTGAAATGCTTGAAGCAAAGCAATATCAGGGGCATCTGCTCGATGACCAGCAAATTGCAAAGCTTCAAACAAGGTCAGTGCTCGAGAGCTCACTTGCTGAGCTAGGTGTTCCAGTCGTGACACAGCAGGTGACTGCATCTTCTTTGGGTTGTACAGATGGAAAAGGAAATAAAAAGGCCCAGGTATCGAGAAAACAGAGGAGAAAGAGCAAACAAAGGGCAGAACAAATAGAGATAGCGACTGGTATTTCTGGAACTGAACTTGGATCAGAACCTGCCTCAGAGGATTTCTTGGATATTGAAGTCCCTCAGGTCCCAAAACATAAGGTGCACCTTTTCATATTCCCTTAGTGGTTAACTCATTTATGTCTAATTGATTGTATAATCTCCCATGAGTAAATTTTACAACGATCTTAATGAAACTTACATGTGTAGAGTATGTTTTTAGTCGGTGGTTTTTATTTATTGGGTTTTGTGCATTGTAACTTTTGATAGGAGGAAGATATGAATGCTGTGTTTGAAATGACTCTAACAAAAAAAGCCATAAAGGAGTTGGCTTTCAGCGTTCAGGAGTCATCCAATTTGCCAAAGAATAAGAGTCCGTCGCCCACAGTTTTCAAGAAGAAGAATAGGAAGGGAGGGCTTTCGATGTTCTTGAGCGGCGCTCTGGATGAAACGCCCAAACATGTTGCCCCCCCTCCACCAACACCCAAAAGTGAAGGTCCTGCTTGGGGTGGGGCCAGAATTTCAAAAGGACCTGCATCTCTACGGGAGATCCAGAATGAGCAAAGCAAAACCAGGAAGAGCCAGCCAACGAGCAGCGGGGATAAGGAGGAAGATCTCGGCGATGGAAAAAGCGACAGCAAAATTCTGTTGAGTTCATTTTTGCCTTCCAAGCCGATACCAATGGCCTCAACTCAAACGTCGCAGACACATGATGGAGAGAGAAGCACACCTCCTTGGCAGTCATCGGGAACTCCCCCGCTTCTTTCTCGACCATCTCTTAGAGACATCCAAATGCAGCAGGTACAAAATTAGCTGACCCCTCTTGATTTCAAAGTTTAACTATATTATATGTCAAGTGAAAGGCATGCCCAATTTGTCATAATGTTTGTTCCACGAGTATTTCTATACATTAGTCTGTTTGCTTTTGACAACTCGTGCATACTTCAGTCCTCCAAATTCGCAGCACTCATGCTGTTTGTTCATCTCAAGCAGGGAAAACAACATCAAAGCCTTTCCCACAGTCCAAAAACAAGTGTATCTGGATTCTCGGTTACTTCTGGACAGGGCTCCCTGTCGGATTCTTCCGGAATGAGTCGCTGGTTCAAACCGGAGGTTGACGCTCCATCGTCGATACGTTCTATTCAGATAGAGGAGAAAGCTATGAAGGACCTCAAGCGCTTCTACAGCAGTGTCAAGATTGTTAAAAATCAGTCTTGAAATAACATGCCAATGTGGCTTTGTTAGGTAGTAGTTGCGGCTCTTTCTTTTCTTTTCTTTTCTTTTCTTTCATTTATTTATTTATTTTTCTATCTATGTGATAAGACCACTACTGTAAATTTTAACTGTACAGAGAATCTCAGTGTACATTCAGCTCCAAATTTGTAGTGGCAGTTGAATTTCATCATCACCCTTCTTCGGGTGTTTTATTACTACTTTTACGTTCCACATCCCAAGCTTGTCTTGGAAATAAAAAGGAGTGACTTGTTGATTATAACAGACTTGTTCTTTGTCCGTTGGAATACGCAAGCTGCATGTTTGGTGGTGCTTTTAAAAGGGTTTGTTTTGGGTAATGAAAATGAATTAAAAAAACAAAAAAAAAAGAAGATGATTTTTTTTTAATGTTGTTTTTATATTATGTAATTGTTTGTCGATGTTTATTATAGTTTACTTAATTGTAATTGTTTATTTATTATAGTTTCCATTTATTTATTAATTATTGTTATTATTATCATTAGAAATTATGATTTATACATAATTAAGTAATTTTGTACTTGATTATGTGGATTTGAAGAAAATGGAAACAGGAAAAATACCCTTCAATTGTTCTATAATTTCTTCAAATTTAGTCACGTTTTCAGACGGTTCATCTTTGGTTTCTAATTGGCGCCACACCTAGCGTTTTCTATAATTCTCTCTCTCTCTCTCTCTCTCGCCATATATATATATATGCTAGAAGATTGAATCTTGGCCCTCCATTTGAATTTCCATTTATTTCTAGCCATTAGATTGGAATCTCCTCTTATGGTGATATTTGGTTTGATTTGTTCAATTCACTATAAATTTATGTGAGAGTGGAGTATTTTTGCATACTGTCGGTGCTCAAACCTTTGACTGAGTGTGGCATGAACTATAGGATGATCAAAACAATTGTTGCTAACACTGTTGCAACACTAATTTATCCGTGTTTATTATTATTTAACTGATTCGGGAAGTTTAATCCTTAGCTTCATCAAATTGAAATTCTGATTTTGCATTAAATCTTATCTTAGTGAGAATCGACAGTCTCTGATTACAACAGAGACTCTTTACTTTCGTAATCAAATTTTCACATAATATTATCCTTATTCCGGACATTCTCATTTCATAAACATTCAACTAAACATCAAACACTGGAAATTCATATTGAATTTAAACATGTAAAGTGTTTTAAAGCATCACAAAATACATGTCATCAAAATACACAGTATCAAAAAAATTCGTTATCTTATTTCACACCATTTTCCATAATTTAAATTGACGAATTTTCCGATCATTACAACCACGCCAATCCCAACATAGTCCGCAAAACTTAAAATCGAAGCATCAACATTGATTTTCACTACACTTCCTTCTGGGGCTTTCCAAACACGTCTAGGAAGTGGTGAATTAGTGCTCCAGTAGAATTTCAAAGCAGTTTTGAATAATTGATTACATCCTAGTTCCAAATCCAATCTTTTAAAATCTTATTCACTTATTTGAATTTTTAATTCGAGTTGAGATGTAATTTTATGTGATATTTTTTTACTGTAATAAAAAAGTCAAATATAACTGTTTCTAGAGTTTTTTACTGTAACAAAACTCGAATTAATAAAATAAACGAAACTTTAGTTCTCAAATTGCAAATTAAAGTAGCACAACCCTTATACTTTTTGCAAAGCACTTTTATTTATCATACAATGATAGTGTTAGACTACTATTTCACAATTTTAAGGTACTGACATATACGTCGTAATTACATCACTCGTGGTGACAAATTAGAATGGATTTACCAAAGCGTAATTACCACTTCTCTTTTTTTCTTATATAAGAATGAATTTACAAAGCGTTAAAGAATGTAATAGGAGATCTAACTGAGTTAGAAAGAAAAGTACTGACGATCATTGATTCTATTTATAACATTCACTTGCTTATTAGATAGTGTTATGGGACCAAACAATTTTCTTTCCTGTATTTCAATAAGTTCACATGATTAGATAGGAAGGAAAAAAAAAAAAAAATTCATTTTTCTTTAATGCAAAGATCAGCCTCAATATTGGATGTTGAGGCTCTGATTGTGTTGCAAGGGGTCCACATGGAAAACATAATCCAAGTCCCTATGAAAAGGAGAGGATGTAAGATAAATATGAACATGAAACTAGATCATATCATTTCAAATTTCATGTGAATTATCAACTCTTTTTTTTTTTTTTTTGGCTAATCAATGTGATCTTAAACAATTAGAGAAAATATTAGAGGAAAAAGAAAAGAAAGGAAAAGAAAAGAAAAAGGAGTGAAAAGACAAGGAAAGACAAAAGACCAAAGATGGCGTGAGTCATGGGAAGAGAGAGGGTTGGGTGAGAAAGCCAAAGGTAAAAACATTTTTTTTTTCCTCTTTCTTTTTTGATGTGATAAGTGATAAAGGCATAAAATCATATATGAGAAACTTCTCAAGAGGAGGAAAAAACTATTCGAGACTGATTTGCCAATAATAATTAGTGTTATAAAGATTTATTTATTGATCCCACTTGGAGCCAAGTAAAAATATGTCGATTTCTATTATTACTAATGCCATGAAATAATTCGATATAAAAATTCTCTCCGAACTATAGAATTTGTAATGTTATGTCTCGTTAATTTCGAAACACAACATTCGTTCTCTTGAAATTACAAAAAACATCAAAATCCTTTTGTTTTTTTTTTTTAATGACAAGAAAGTGACGGTCATGCTACCCCAAGGTTTTAGGTACTTGAGTAAAATGTAAAAATTTAATTAAAATATAATAATTCTCGTTTAACATACCTTATAAGAATAAACAAAGTACGCAATAATTAATTGACATTTTTATGTTACGTACAAAAATTACGTGGTAACTATTACAATTATTTAAATTGTTGTAAGATATTTTACATTTGTTAATATATTTCAAAATAATAGGTAATTAAGATTATGTCATATAATGTCTTAATTATTCATCCATTGTAAATTGAGCAAGTGGAAGATTAATCCCTTAGAGCCCCTACTTTTTAAAAGACCCCTTCATTATTTAGCATGAAATATATATGGGAGTGAAATGAGGAAATTTGAGCAAATTATTCCTTGAGATCTCTTCCATGATCATCTGTCTGAGTTTTCTGGTGGAATTGTCTTAAATGATCGACAAGTATTCTTTTCGATCTCGGCCAGCTTTCGTTTCATCCACAAGTCTCCATCAGCAATTGGCTTAACAAAGAACATGCTCTTGTTTCCAATCACCAATAAAAAAGAGATATATAACCGGTGTTTGAGAACAATCTTTAGAAGATACTACCACGGTTTAAACACTGTTGTCAAATCTAGCGTTATTTTATGTCAAGACGTACGATTTAAATACAATGATGACTTTTAACTGTCATCTAATACGTATGTGAAATATCAAACGAGTTCAGAAAGGGCATATTTAGATTGCGTTTGGAATTAGTTTTAATATGATTTTATTTTCAATAAAAAGTAAAAATAAGATTGTTTTAAGAATTATTCTGAGACTGATTCTGAAATTGCGTTTGGTTAATTTTTTTAACAGATTGTTTTGAGTATAATAAAAAAGTAAAATCGTGTTTATTAATTAATATATTATAATATTGTTAATAAGTATTAAAAAATGAAAACAGAAAAGTAAAAATAACTTTCAACTGTTTTTTAATTTTTTCACAAAAATCATTCTCACTGTTTTTGTTTTTGTTTTCAAAACATTTACTAAACAAACGCCGTTTTATTTTCATTTTCATTTTTTACTTCTCGAAATATGTGAAAACTGTTTTTAAAAACGGTTCCAAACACGCACTTAATTTTTGCAAAAACCATCCTTAAATATGCAACTTTTAATGACAACTTATTTAGAACAGTCGTTGAAAGTATTATTAAACAAAAATCGCACAAGCTGAAAATTATTTCCTTACTCAAACCACAAATTCTTCAAATATTTTCCACAAATTAGAAAAACTACCTGTTAATTTGGTCAAACAACACAAGGAACAATTTCCAAATAAATATATCACAAATCCTCAGTCTCATATGGGATAATTATCAACATAAATATAACACAAAATATTCCCAAAACTGTAAGCAAAGTCTTTATACAAAATTTAAACAAATTAAATTAATTAAATTAAATACAAATAAAAAATGATCGTATACACATCCAAACAAAAAAAATAAAATTAATTATCACTAACGAAAAAATCTTTGAAGTTTATAAGAGTTGTTTGATTTTAGTGGTCACGGTGGTGGGGATTAACATGATGGCGAGGTCATGGGTGTGAAGACAGACATGACGGTCTTGTTTGGTTTGCAGTTTGGATTGTATGATTTGGTTTGAATTGTGGTTCAAACAGGTGTTTGGATACACAAATAAATTGTAATTTAAATTGCAAATAAAATCCGAACTATGTTTAGATAAAGTGTTGAAAACTGTCACTAGAATTTTGTAAGAAATCTTATAAAGCCTCATTATAAATGGTATTGAAAAATATGCAATATGGATAGTGATTTGTTCCTCTCTTCATTATAAACACATTAAAAAAAATAATCTCAATCGGAATTTAAACGAAGAAGTTAGACATTTTTAAACTTGAAGTTGAGAAGAGAGAAAAAGTATAATCTAAATTGTTTTCACTCTAGAAAATAATTCAGATTGTGTGAATTTAGCGGAGGAGGTAAATTCTAAAACGAAGGGTTTGAACCATTGTTAATACTTTGAATTCTCCTTATTTAGTTGAGTTGTTGAAATAAACATGGGCGACATGATTTTAGTGATCGATCGAGACGTGTTCTTCTTGAACTCGATATGCATGCTTTGGTTTCCGGAATCAATCTCGATCACCAATTGGTAGCAAAAAAGGAAAAAAAAAAAAAAATCTCCATCAACAAGCAAGCACTATACTCTGATTTCAATATCGCCAATAGCACAAACGCCACATGTATCATGTATGCTTGACGAAACACATATTTGCTGTCCTAAAGTTTACCTGCCTTTGTCTCTTGCGGATAGCTTTTTGCGCTTGCTGTGTGATTCTGCACTCCTTTCTTTACCAAATCCAACTTTGTTTAAAAACTTTAATAAGAAATTGATAATTATAAGTTAACTACTCCAATTGCTTAACAAGCATGCAATTTGTTAAACTTAATTAACTTTTATGACAATCCTTTTGTGGCCCATGCTTGAGAATCATGTATTCCATTAAACATCTATTATAACTTTTTAATTACTTTATATATATATATATATATATATTTATATATTTACTCTTTAAAGCTATAGTGCATGCTTTCAATCACCATTTTACTATTTTCAAATAAACCTTTAAGTTCCTCGAGCTTTTACTGAACAACTTCACGGTTATAAATAAGGGTAATTAGAGTAATGCAAAAAATTACCTCGGGTCTACATAAAATAAGTTGAAATAATAAATACGCACTCTTACGTTAATTTACAAACGTAAGTAGACTCGGTGCTATTGGCGATAATTATACTATTTTTCGTACTATAATTTCTAGAGCAATGCTATGATCCGTACTGTTAATGATCATTATAATTATACTATTTTCATATGAATTACAAATTCTCATGTCAATTTTGTGATTCACTAAATATGATACAAAAGTATCGGGTTAAAAAATAAACGGTGATGATCATCACCTCCCATGCATGATAACAATATATTTTCGTGAATTGATTGGGTTTTGAAATAATGTGGGTGAGGAATTTGAACTCTAACCTTAATAATATATAGGTGGGGGTGTGGATTTACCTTTAACGTTAATTGATTGGTTTTGTAGTTACGAATTCTTTCAAAGGTTTCGGTGTGCACACGTCACTTTCACGTGGTGGTTGATGATCATCTGATCACTAGAGTACTGAAATCCTTAATTAATCAGTTTACTATATTAAAACCTGAAACACAAATTAGCTTATTAATTTACACAAGATACCCTCATAGATATGCGGGTCCATAATAGTCTATATATTTCAGTATTATTGGTGGTAATAATTTGGACTATAACTACAAAGTAACATTAAATTATTAATAATAAAAACCAATATATTAATTCGCTGAAGAATAGTATTAGTTTATCCTTAATATGCCCCGCTCTCTGACTATTACACAAGAAATCATGCTTGGATCTGGGCGGTGACCCTTTTTTTCCTTGATCCTGATTTGGAAATATCTTCATTGGTGTCATAGCTTTTCTTGTGAATGTGACCCCAACTATATATGAGTATATATTTCTAGCGTTAATTAGTACCACTGTTGGTTCCTTAACTTTTAGTATAGTAGTACTTTGGTCATTAAACATTTAATTTTGACATATTAATCCTTGAAATTTTGTTTTCTTCAAAATTTTTGTCCTTGCCATTAACATAGATTATCGTATCTCTATATTGCATAATAACTGAAAATTTTACATAAATTTTTACAGTGTGTAAATGTAACATGCATGTTCTAATTACTATCGTAGTACTGATGAGAACATTCCGCAGATAACATAATTAGTTTTGTAAAATTTCAAGTTATCATGTAATAAAAACACGATCATTTGTTACTTGTTAACTTTTGAAAATTGCCAAAAAAAGGAAAAAAAAAAAAAAAAACAGAAGTTCGAGAAGTATCTGTCACAATTAAAAATTCAAAAACCAAGTTATGTGACAATGCTAATAATCATATATATATATATATATATATATAAATATTTATAGACGAAATGGGGAATCATGGGGGTCCATGCACCATGTCCCCATGTTTTTTATTTTTTATTTTTTTAGGTCCAAATATTAACCAATATCCTCGTTGTTTTCAATCCTCTCCTTTTCTTCAGAGACAGCACTGCAAAAGGCTCATCGGTAGTACAATTCTCTTTTTCTTTAATTTGCTTAACTTAAAAAACAATAAGAAAAGGTATTATACATGTAGAACAAGACAACTTCCATCCATCCAAAACCCACCAGCCTTTTCATTATTCAATGGATTCAGTGACCTGTCTATCATGTGCTATTTCGTGTTTTCTTTTTTCTTTTTTCTTTTTTCTTTTTTCCTTTCTTTTGATGGACTTTTCAATCAACTATTTTTCTTTATTTCATGAGTACTGGTACTGCTCCTCTTATAAGAGATATTGATTGAGAACTTGAGTACTTGCAGCTTTGTTGGCTTTGATTGTTGAATCATGAGACAAAGAAAGAGAAAGAGAGTTTCTTCTATTTTCTTTTATTTGGTCTTCTTTCTTTGATTGTTAAATCATGAGAGAGAGAGAGAGGAAGAGAGAGGAAAACAGGTATGTGGAATGAGGTTTGATCCGAAATCCGTTTGTCTTCTTCTCTAATAGATGACATTGTCTGTGATGTTGAAAGAAATTCAGATGGATTTTTCTTGGTTTATATTTTCCATGTTTTTGTTTTTCTTCTTCTTTCAACATCAACGCACTGATCTCGGACCAGGCTTCATTCCTCACACCTTGCTTTTCCTAATTAATTCTTGAAGAAGATCCTCATCATCAACACACAATTGTACCGCCCAGGTAAAACCATATATATATATATTCTCATCTTGATATATATAAATATATATTTATGTACTCTCATCAGTCTTTCTACAATATTGTTCCGCCAAACCCTAGCTAGCTAGCTAGCTGCAGTCATTAGGAATCAGATCTGATGCATTTAGAATAATTATGGAGTGGTTTTAATTAATCAGTAATATTATCCACTGTATTCTATATGTGGATAGAGTTTGTTTCAGTTAACAATAAGTTATATATATATATATATGTATATATATATACTATTTTAGAATTTCATGGAAAGTCTCTGTAGAAGATTTTTTTTTTCCTTGATATTCTCCTTTAGTTAGCATGTGTATTAGTACTGATGTTTTCGTAGAATTACTGTTTTAGAGTACTCAAAACCCATTCCCTTAATGTTCTTGTCTGATGTCATCTTCTCATAGTACCAGGGAAAACAATAAAATGAACTCTGTGTTCTAGACATATGAGCTAGAGCAAGAATTTTAAGGTAATGAAGAAATATTAAGAATAGAATTTTATTCTCCTGTTAAACGTGGAAAGAAAACTTGGTTTTTTTAAAAATAAAAATAAAAATAAAAGTATAGTAGAGAAACAAGCCAAAAAATCAAGAAGAATACTATCAATTGATCTTAACAGAAAACAAGGTTCAAGTTATGTTCTTTACGTGGTTTCAACTTTATGCTTAACAAAACGAAATATGATTTCAAATCTTACTACAAAGGGTAGAACTTTAAATGCTTGGTAGACTACTCAAAGAGAAGTTGTTCACTCTGAACATCCTCTACTTAGAGCAGTTAGGCTACCTCCAAATTCTGTAATAATTACGAGCTCTCCTTTCCAAATAAACAAGGATATTGGAAATAATACATCCAAAGATTTAAAATCATGATGCGCTAAAACAATTTTATCCAACAATAATTAGTACCAAAAAATCATAGGAGAACAGCAGGATAGAATTCAATATTTTGTCCAAATTAATCGTCAAATTAGAAGTCAGCATTAGATATTAAACACGTTTTTAAAATCAAGAATCAACTCCTAAACATGTTGAGAAAAGAAAAATCTAAGGAACCAGTAAAATAATAGTTTATTGATGAAATAGCTATGAGAATTTAATTCCAAGAAAATTTTGTAGTAGCATGCCCACCAGTCTCCAAGAACATATATAGTTGTCCTAAGGGAATAAGAAAATGGCAGAATCTTATCAAGACAATTTCTCAAAAGAGGTTCGAAAATTAGAGTAGAAATCTTCTCAAAAACTATATTATCTAAGGGTTAGTTTACCAAATGTAGTGCAAGAAAACTCGAATCAAAATATCAAAATCCAATATAACATAGTATGATTACTATTTAGAAATTGTAAATGGATGGTGTTTCAGACTACAACCAAAGCCGGCTCAACACGCCTTGAGGTCTTAGGCAAATTTTTTAAAGAGGCCTACTTTAAAAGAAAAGAAAATCCTCAAACAAATGTTTTATATACCAGCTTTTAACATGTGAATTTCTTTGCTATTGTATACATGTGTACAATTGTTTTTTTTCTTATTCACAGATTTGGAATATTAGATATTATTGGAGAGGCACAACATGTGAAACTGACTTAACATATTTCAGAAGTTAAACTTGACCCAAAAGGTTAACCTATTATGTTTTTTATCTTTCCATGTATATAAACTACTTCACATTCCCATTTACTTTCCATGTGAGACAATACATACATATACTTTTCTCAACAGATATTATTCAAAATATTAGGAGAGAGAAGAGTAACTTTTTCTAAGAAATGACAAAATTAAGAAAAATATAAGGACGGTACATTTCAATTAAAACATATAAGTAACAAAAAATTAAAATGACAAGGCTAGAAATCTTAGAACCTACATTAGTGCCTAAATAACATAGAACAAATAAAACATGCATGGAAAGTAGAAACATTCTTGCAAATAAGTAAAATAAAAGGAAAAAATAAACAAGTAAATTATTGCAAGACTTATCATCATCATTAATGTGGTTATAGGCATAGTCTAATAATAAATTCATATTCATCTCCACTTCAATGTTAGGGTCTAAAATTTGTATCCCTACCCTAAATTAAAAACACAATATATACCACTTAAAAGGGATAATATACTTCAGAGAGATCGGTTTAAATGTAGGCAAGGTAAATGAGTTGCAATAGGTTCTAATTTTATGAACTTTTTTCTTCCTTGGATTATGAGTTCTTGGTGTACATATCACCAGAAATAATGATTATTGAGAAATGCTAGCGTCATTCTTTTGTCACTCTTTTTATCATGACTTAGCATTTATGTTAATTATTAGTAAGTTTTTAACAATATTATTACATCTGAGACTTTGAATGACTTGCTGGAAAAATAAAATGAACCATCTATAATAAAGAAAAAGAGACAGAGAAAAATATAGCAATGGAAGAAATTAATACATGTTACAACTAATCTACTAAACACTAACGTTTTTTTTCTTTTTCTTTTTTTTGTTTTTTTGGAGAAAGTACTATAAAAAAGGCACTGATAAGAATGTGGGGCCTTGTTGAAGGGTGAGGCCTAAGGCAGAGGCCTCAGCTGCCTTACCCTTCAGCCGGTCCTGACTATAACATCCTCAAAATTCTCCAACACAGTAAGTAATGTTTATAAGATTAAGCAAGGGACATCAAACCAATACATTGCACAGTTAGTGTTTATTACAGGATTTATTGGACAACTTAGGCCCATTTGGCATTGCTTTTAGACGCTACTTTTAACTTTTTTAAAGAAGCTACGTCGGTGTTTGATAAATACTGTTTTTGTCCAGTAATTTTTAAAAACTATTGTCAAACAGCAAAAATTTGAGAAACAGTTCATGTGTTGCTTTTACAAGTTGTTTCTACTCTCATTATCCAAATTTACTAAAAGAATCTTAATAACAAAACTTAATTCTCAATTTACTCATTTTATTGTTTCATACCAAATTAAAAAATATATATTATCAATATTGATCTAAAAGTTAAAATATTTTATATATATGTACTATACTAAATTTTTCTCAAATATTTTTTACAATTATCAAAATGTTTAAAATAACAACAATAAATTAATAATTTAACAATTTATTTTTTACAAAAATTTTAAATAATAAATTAAAATCATATATATTTTTTAGTATTTTTGATATAAAATACTATAAATATTGACCTCAAAAATAGAAAAGAAACTTTTTTTAAGGAAAAGAATAGAAATGAAACTAACTATAAATATGTGTGCTAAATTATGTTTGTTTTAGTCATTATACATTTTCACAATAATTTTATACTTAGTTTAACAAATACTTAAATTTCTGCTTTTGGTATTCACAGTAGTTTTGAAAAAAAAAGAAAAAATTACCAAACAACTAAATGCTTATGGTCACAATTACTTCTAACTAAAAGCACATCAATAACAAAAATTTTTAACAGCGCACAGCAATGCTAAACTGGCTCTTAAAGCGGGTTGGAATTACCATTTGATGATAGTTGACTAATAGAAAATCTTTCAGGATATTAGAATAGATTTTAAATGTATTCCAATCATAGATGAAGAAATAAAGAAATAAAGAATGTTGTATCTAACCTTATCTATTCCGTTATGAAATACTTTGCACATGACCTTCATTGACCAAAGATAGAAGTACGAACTTTTAGCAAATTTACAATGCGAAGAACGTTCAGATTTTAGGAGGTACGAAAACACATTCCTAAGATTTGACTTGGGATGTAATCCAAGGATCACATTTCCTTAACCTCTTGATCAATCCAAACGTCCTCATGTTTCTCTAGGCCACTGATATTATGTATATAATATTTGAAGGTTAATGTTGTAAATTCGCAGCATTATAATATTGTTGTAAGATCTATTTTGTAATTGTATAATAACCGCTACGATACATGCTTGGGAGGACAATATTGTAATAACAATTCCAAAAACAATATATTATATGCGATAGAGTAACAGAGCAACTAACAAGGCGGAAAACAGAAGTAATGAGCTAATCGCTTGCCTTCTTTTGGTAAAACACAATGTCGTTTATGGAAGGTAAAATTACCTTTGCGCTTCCCAGACCATTTAGAACGACTGATGTGGACTTGGCTGGATCATGCCTATAAAGCCCAGAAGAAGGGATCATCGTATCTGTATTATTTTATTTTATTTTTTATTTTTTGCTAAATAACATATTTACTGCAATCAACAATTTCAATACAAGAACTCAAGAAGCATCATATCTGTAGATTTTGTTCATGCGTGACGACCACAATCAGATCCTTCCATGTCAGTCTTGCAGAAACATTTCCAACAACGTCAAAATTAGTCATCCTCTCTCTCGTTAAGTACATGAGTTGAGATTTTTATTTTTTATTTTTTAGTATTAATATAGTTATTTAACTAAAAATTATATTAATTAAGAGTACAGATAAAAATCAAGACACATACACTTCTTTTAAGGAGTACTTATCAAAATTTCTCCATCTCCTTCCAAAGCGTCTCGATCAAAGGGCTCAAACCACACCCTAAAAGCATGTCTCCTGCCGGCTTTCCCGCAGCAAAACGATTGGAGACCGAAGTCAAGGTAGAGAAAAACAGAGATGGGTGACTATACTTTTTTTCGTTCCTTTCTTTTAGTACAAGGCTAATACCAAAATAAAATATTAGAGCATCTCAAATATTGTTATGTTATAATTAATGTGCTAATTATAAATTTAACACACACTCTCTAATGTAATACTATTTATTATGTTAAATTTGTTATATGATATGCGATATGAAAATTTTGGCACTTGATTCCTATCAGTTGATATGGTCACTTTTTATTTAATCATTACACTTTTTGTTTTTTAAAATTATTTTAAAATTAAAAGTTTACTTATATCTTTCAAAGCTTAATAATTATAAGAAAAGTACATTAACATTTTAAATAGCATTATGTATTAGAATACAAATGAAAATAACATGTGTTA
Source organism: Morus notabilis (assembly GCF_000414095.1). Classification (NCBI taxonomy): domain Eukaryota; kingdom Viridiplantae; phylum Streptophyta; class Magnoliopsida; order Rosales; family Moraceae; genus Morus; species Morus notabilis. Next base: position 132,659 of record NW_010357331.1, read on the forward strand.
TCATAACTTTTTAATGTTAAATATACATTTAACATAACTTTTGTATTGAAAATGGTCTTAGGGCTCGTTTGAGATAGCTTGTCCTTACACTTTTAAGTAGTAGAAGAAGATAAGCTTAAGTTTGTGCTTTTTAATTAGTGTTTGGACCAAACAGTGCCTGAAAAAGTGTTTTTATATCTAAGAAGAGCTTTTAAACCTGTTTAGGTAAAAAAAGTCGAAAGCACTTATTATTATAAAAAGTAATGTAATAAAAAGATATGGATGAAATATTTAATTTATTGTTCATTAATAAAAGGTTAAAAATGTAAATAACAAAAATTTATAAGCACTTTTTTTATAAGCATCAAGGAAATTATTTATTCCAAAAGTGCTTAAAAAAATTAAAAATACTTTAAAATTATTCATAAAAACAGATTAAAAAATGGCGTTTGAATTAAATAAGTTAAAAGCAGCATCTTTCAGTTTGAGCGGGAAGTAGAGTACCTGGGCAAGAATTTCAATTATGTAAAGCTATTTTTTGTATTCACCTTTACTTTTTAATTCTAAAAGCTAGCTTTTCACGATATTAAAGTATGAAAAAAAAAAAAAAAAAAAAAAAAAAAAACAAAAGCTAGCTTTTCACGATATTAAAGTATGAAAAAAAAAAAAAAAAAAAAAAAAACCGATACTAAGAAAATGCTTTGACCCTTTAACATTTTGGGGTTGTTCTTTTGAAGTGTAACTTGAGTGTAGTTTTTGAGTTAAATTTAAGTTATAACTTGAGTTGAAGTTGTAACTTGAATAAAGTTGAGTAAAGTTGAATAAAGTTAAAACTTAAAAGAACATGAACTTAAATAAAGTTGGAACTCGAGTTGTCTTTTTTTGAGTTTTTTAGACAAAAGAACATGCCTTTAATTTCCCACAAACACGGAATTTGTAATGGTTTTGTAGTGGTTTTGTAATGGTCTTGTTATCAATTGATCAAACTTATCCACTAATTGTACGCAGTGTAAGTATTTGGAAGAGCAATTGCCAGGGTTCTTTACAAAATTAGAAAGGAGTACAAAACTTAATGGTGATTTCGGTTTGCGGTGATGAAGATGGCGCTATCCTAGGGTGTGCTGTGTCAAAAAGAGTACAAAATTAGACTCCAGACTTATAGAAAATGCGAGAAAGGTATCCATGACTAGATACTGAGCGTTATCTTTGTCAAACATCCAGTCGTAGAAAAAGCGATATGTTGGTCACAAAAGCACATTTAGGTCGGTGACACAAAACAAAAGTGATCAATCTTTGACAAAAGCCACACCCCATCTCTAGTGCCCTTCAGGTCATTACAGCTACAAATATATATATATATATATATATATATATATATATATTGGACGGCAAATAAAGCAAGGGCTATCGAACTGTGAGAAATGAGAATCTTCAGTGTGTGAATTAAAGCAAAGTATTATCCCAATAAGTAAAGTAGAGGAAAAACATTAAAAAGAAACAAGTCTATGTATAAAGCTTCTTGCTCATCACGTTAAGCACCTTTATTTTTCTTGTCACCAGTACCCCATCGTTTTATATATATTGGACGGCAAATAAAGCAAGGGCTATCGAACTGTGAGAAATGAGAATCTTCAGTGTGTGAATTAAAGCAAAGTATTATCCCAATAAGTAAAGTAGAGGAAAAACATTAAAAAGAAACAAGTCTATGTATAAAGCTTCTTGCTCATCACGTTAAGCACCTTTATTTTTCTTGTCACCAGTACCCCATCGTTTTCCTCTTCCTTTATGGTGTATGTATATACAACTAAGAATTCCAATAATCTCTCTTTTTTCCATTTTTATTATTTTTCCACCAGAATATTAAGTAAATAACACAACTAAGAAAACAAAGCTCTCTCAAACATTATACTATAATATACTTCCTGTCTATATACTATGACCATGCAAAATCCTCTCTCTCTCCCAAAAACCACCAATATCATTGGCATTATAGTACTAGTACAATAACAGAAGTACAGCTATTTTATTTTAATCTCGAGTACTGATTTTCTCTCCTCAACCTCGGACAATGACGACAATAGTGCAGAAATTAATAGTCGAAGTTGTGGACGCCCGGAATCTTTCTCCAAGAGACGGGCACGGCACGTCGAGCCCGTACATGATGGCCGACTACTACGGCCAGCGAAAGCGAACCAAGACGGCGGTCCGTGATCTAAACCCGACGTGGAACGAGGTTTTGGAGTTCAATGCCGGGAAGCCCTCGGAGGTTTTCCAAGACGTCCTCGAGATTAACGTTTTTCATGATAAAATCCACGGCCCCACCAGGCGGAGCAACTTCCTCGGAATGCTCCGATTGAGCTCCTCCCAGTTCGTCAAGAAAGGTGAGGAGGCCTTGATCTACTTTCCTCTCGATAAGAAACGCTTTTTCAACTTTGGCATTCAAGGCGATATCGGCTTGAAAATCTACTTTGCCGATGAAATCATTCCGCCGCCGCCTCCGCCTGAACCGGAGGCGAAGGCTGAGCCAACACCACCTCCAGAAGCTCCGGCTGAACCCGCTACCGAGTCAAATCCTCCAGAAGCTACAGCCGAGCCCGCTACTGAGTCAAAACCTCCAGAAGATGCCTCAAAAGAACCCGAAAAGATCGACGCGCAGCCAGAACCTCCACCGGAGCAGCTGGCGCCAGTGCCAGAAACTAAAAAAGACGGCCGAGAATTGCCGGTTGATCAGCCTGAAGCTGATCATAAGGAAGGAGGTAGTATTCCATCTCCGCCACCGCCACCACCTCCGCCTCCCATGGCCATGCATGCCATGCAAGTTGAGGCCGAGCTTGATATGATGGCGGCTTCTGTTTGCAAAAATTCGATGCCGGAGGTGAAGTTCACGGGGGGAATTAACGGTCCAAGGCCAATCAGGAGGCCGTTTTCCGGCGATCTTCAGTTCGGAATCTCCTCCGTTGCTTCCATGGAATGTTCGTCGTTCGATCTCGTGGAGAAGATGCACTACCTGTTCGTGAGAGTGGTGAAAGCCAGATCGCTCCCCACCAATATTGGAAATCCGATCGTGAAGATCGCCGTCTCCAACAACCACGTCCGATCCAAACCCGCAAGAAAAACGATCTTCTTCGAGTGGGACCAGACCTTTGCCTTCCCCCGCGAATCACCGGAATATTCCTCCTCATCCATTCTGGAAGTCTCCGTGTGGGACCCATCAGACATGGGACATGAACAGAACTTCTTGGGAGGAATCTGCTTCGATACGACGGAAATCCTCCTGCGGGACCCACCAGACAGCCCCCTTGCCCCGCAGTGGTACAGATTGGAAGGAGGAGGGGCCCACCATGGAGATCTAATGCTTGCCACGTGGATTGGGACTCAGGCTGACGAATCGTTTCACGAAGCGTGGAAGAGTGACACAAACGCAAGAGCCAAAGTCTACCAATCGCCGAAGCTTTGGTACCTCCGAGTGACGGTTCTAGAAGCACAAGACATCCTCCCCATAACGACGTCGTTAAAGGAATACACTTTCCAACTAAAAGCCCAGCTCGGATTCCAAACCCTCAAGACCAAACCATCGGTGACCAAAAACGGCACTGCGTTTTGGAACGAAGACATGGTTTTCGTCGCCGCCGAGCCTTTCACCGAACACCTGGAGTTCACACTCGAAATACGACAACCGAAAGGCCCCAACCCGCTTGGAAACGCCGTCGTTCCGCTCTCCGCCGTCGAGAGACGAGTCGACGACAGAAAAGTGGCTTCCCGGTGGTTCTCCTTAGAGAATAACAATATCGACGATAAGATCATGAAGAGGAAATCGTTTACTAATAACAGAGCAAGAGTCCATCTCCGCCTCTGCTTTGACGGAGGGTATCACGTGATGGACGAGGCGGCACACGTGGCCAGCGATTTCCGACCCACCGCCAGGCAGCTCTGGAAGCCCCCTGTCGGCACCGTAGAGCTCGGAATCATCGGATGTAGAAACCTCGTCCCTGTCAAAACATCCGTACCCGACGGAAGGGGATGTACGGACGCCTACTGTGTCGCCAAGTACGGCCCTAAGTGGGTCCGTACCCGTACGGTGTCGGACAGCCAGGATCCGAAATGGAACGAGCAGTATACCTTCCAAGTGTTCGATCCCTGTACGGTTTTGACGATCGGGGTTTTTGATAGCTTCGAGTCTTGCGAGATGGACGGCTGGAAAGACGCCACGCGTCCTGATTTCCGCATTGGTAAAGTTAGGGTGAGGATTTCTACTTTGGCCGCGGGGAGAGTGTATAGGAATGTGTACCCGTTGCTTTTGTTGTCGCCAGCTGGGATGAAGAAAATGGGTGAGGTGGAGATTGCTATGCGGTTTGTAAGGGTGCGTCCTACGATGGATTTGCTCCACGTGTACTCGCAGCCCTTGTTGCCGTTGATGCACCACATCAAGCCGCTCGGGGTTGTCCAACAGGACGCGCTGAGGAATGCCACCGTTAAGATCGTCACCGAGCACTTGTCCCGGTCGGAGCCACCCCTTCGGCGTGAGGCCGTGCTTTACATGCTCGACGCAGACTCGCATACATTCAGTATGCGAAAGGTGCGTGTGAATTATTTCAGGATCATTAATGTGATTGGTAATGTGATGGACATTTTCAACTGGGTGGACAAAACGCGCACATGGAAGAATCCGACTGCTACGGTGCTCGTGCATGCGTTGATGGTGATGCTAGTGTGGTTCCCTGATTTGATCATCCCGACGCTTGCGTTTTATGTGTTTGTGATTGGAGTTTGGAATTATAGGTTCCGATCAAGGGACCGGCTTCCCCACTTTGACCCGAAACTCTCTTTTGTGGAGACCGTCGATGGTGAAGAGCTGGACGAGGAATTCGACGCGCTGCCAAGTGTGAGGCCGCCCAATGCAGTTCGAGCGAGGTATGATAAGCTGCGGATGTTGGGGGCTAAGGTGCAAACAGTACTAGGGGATGTAGCCACGCAAGGTGAGCGCATCCAAGCATTGGTGACGTGGCGTGATCCACGTGCCACGGCAATATTTGTGGGATTGTGTTTCATCGTGGCAATGATATTGTACTTGGTCCCATCAAAGCTGGGTATGATGGCTTTTGGATTTTATTATTTCCGCCATCCCATCTTTCGTGATCGAAATTCGCCTTCCCCTGCTTTGAACTTCTTTCGAAGACTTCCTTCTCTCTCTGATCGGATAATATGATACGATAATATGACTCTCCTTATCTTATTCTGTCGGCCCATCGGTACTCCTGGCATTTTTGTTGTGTTCACTTAACTTTTCTTCTTTATATAATGTAACTTCTTAATGAGTTAATAATATGCGTGTATTAATCTAGCACGAGAGCTCAAATTCAAAAATTGATACATGACTTCGCATATATATATGTGATTTCAGTTTGATCACCATATAATTTCTAGTAGTTTATGAATAGGAAATCTACTAAATTGAATTGTATTAATCTCCTACGCAGCATAAAGATGAGAATAAAAAAAAAAAAAATCGAAGCCACATTTTTTTAGTTTTTAACTTATTTTGTTTCTTATTTTATATATCATTTCAAGAATCGTCTTAATTCCAGCACAATTCGATTAATATATCTTTTTTCGTATATTTGTGTAACATTATTTGTTTATGTGTGTGGTAATTAGTTTACTTAAGTATAACAATCAGAGAGTATTTGGTACACAGTAATCATCAGTAGGAATTATATTTCTGAGAATGTGATGGGGGTAATATAATTTTTAAAAATAATATATTAGTGTGTTTAGTTTCATACATGAATCTTATCTCAAATTCTCAAAAATAATGCATTATTGTGTTTGGTTGTGCATAAAAATGTTGTATATTAAAAAAATCGAAAAAGAAAAAAAAAAGGAAGGATCGATGTGAACAAAATTGTTTTCTCTTAGTATTGACACACAACAATTCAGTGGCTGGGGAAGGACTAGCAAAACCACCACAATTCATAACCATCAATACATTCATTCATGGCGGTTTCATCAACCATGTCTCATCAAAAACTGACCTCCTTCCTTATCTGATATCATCAAATCTATCCTCCTAAAACACCACAATTTCTTTTGATCTGGTGCTAAATCACAGATCAGAGAATATCAGCGCGAAATTAAGCAAGATTGGGGCTGAGTCCACTCAATTTGTCTGTGATGTGTTGGGTTTCACGTGACGTAGACCGGCGAGGTCTAGGTTTCGCATGACGGAGGGCGGTTGGGTTTGGGTTTCGTGCGACGGAGACTGGCGAGGTCTGGTTTCGTGAGACGAAAGGTACTTGGTCTGGGTTTCGCACGACGAAGGCCGACAAGGTCTGGATTTCGCGGGACAGAGAGCGGAGGTGTTTGGGTTTTGTTCGACAGAGGTCGTCGAGGTCTTGAGTTTCGTGCAGCGGAGGTCAACGGTGGCACGAGGCTAGGCTAGTCGTGGGTTGTTGGCAGGGGGTTGGGTTGGCCGTGGGACACTGCTGTTGGACTGGGTTGGCCGGAGCATGTGAGACGATGGTTATGGTGATAAGTGTAGTGGTGTGGCTTTGATAATGGTGGCTATTGGCTGTTGGTGAGATTCTCACCTTCTTAATATTCCTGAGTATTTAAATAACACTGCGTTGGTTGTTATTAAGATTATCTTAATTTGGGTTAAAGTGAATTTTATAAGGTTAATTTTCTTGAGAATATAAAAATTGTAATTCTTATACTAAACATAAGAATGTGAGAAAATTCTCATTCTCATATAAAAATTACTGCTTACTAAACGTTCCTTAAAAAAATAAATAAAAGCACAACACGTGTAATATTGAGTTTGTACTTAAGTAAACTACATTACATTTTTCATATTGCTCAGTTGCTAGACTCAAGACTTTTACCTACCACTTTATTGTATTTTAATTTAAAAACAAAATACTATATGCTTGGGAAATTATATGTAGTTGTATTGTAAACTAGTTGAAAAATGATTTAAAGAGTTCCAACAATCACTTCATACTTTAATGACAGAAGTCTTTAAATAGTTCAAGCAGAACTAATTATTGAACAAAGTGTTCATACCTACGAAATACAATAAAATATCATTTTTGGTTCATTACTACAAAATAAACAAACACTTTAATGGTATTGGACTAACTTCATAGTTAGTAACTTGATTATTGGCCGGAAAAAACTTCCAATTGATTAAAATAAAGGTTTTACCGTATTTTTGGCAGGATTGGGGGCAGACAAAGAACAAAACTTTTCCTGATGATTAAAAAAGGACCAAAATCCAAGAGGACAACAAATTTTCAAAGCAAAACGCAAAAGAAATATGTTAGAGTTAAAATTAGCATCCTGATTACAACCGTACACATGGACAGAGTTTGAAAAAATAAGTCGACTGAAATTGACCGGAGAAGTGATTGGCTTAAGAGATGGCTTCGACTGGAGAAGCACGACGACAGGTTTAGTGAACATGGTTTAGTGTGTGGGATGATATTGTGTAATTTGGGTGTTATGACCTTTTTACCGAACATGGTTTAGTGTGTGGGATGATATTATGATTATGAACATATTTTATTTTATTTTGAGATATTACATTCAAAACAGGTCACTTTTAGCTTTGGAGAGTGTTAGAACAGGTTATTTTATTTTATTGTGATTATGAGCATATTTTATTTTATTTTGTAGAGTGAAGGTTAGAGAAAATTGTTCCAAAATTAAATGTAAATTTATCTTGATTTAAATGAGTTTAAAATAAAGATTAATCACCAATTTTCTTAAGCATGATCTTAGAGATAAATTAGAATTCTATTGAGATTCTAATAGGTACTCTACAAACAAGTGGTAGTAGAAAATTAGAGAACACAATTTTTTCATATACACATATAGTGGCTAATTTTATAGAGAAAAAATAAGGGAGAAAAGCTCTTCTAATTCTCAGTTCCGCTATGTACATGTGTTGGTGGTAGAGGAAGACACTAATCACGTTGTCTTTTAAGTTGTGCCCACACACAGAATCTTCGTAGAATCAAGAAATAGACGAGAAAGATTCGTAATGATTTGAGAACCAGAGTTTTAGATTGTTTGTGATCAAATACTCAAGTTATCATCCTAATTAGTTGCTAGAAATATTGATAATTAATTAGATTAATTATCATTTAAATTAGCATATAAATTAATATATTCTATAGTATTCATAAAAGTTTTGAGAAATTTTTTATTTGTACTCAATCTGTGCCATCACATTTTTGCATCTGAAATCGTTTCATAAACCAATAGTCTCTCCATTGTGAACCTCTGTGGGTTGTCTTTGTAGTAGTTTTGTGCATATCTAAGTTTGTGGTTATTGTAGATTTAAGTTTAAAATTTGGTTTGGATATGAGAGTTTGATTTTTGTAGTTTCAAAAATTTTTGTGTAAATATGGTTGGCCATTAGATTTTCGAGTAAATACAATATTTTCAGGTAAATATAGTATTTACTTGTTGTTAGTACTAGCAATTAGAGTTTTGAGTAAATATGATATTTACGTGTCGCAAGTGTGAGTGATTGGAATTTTTAGTAGATACGGTATTTACCAATGGCGCGATGTTGGCGGACATATTTTTTTGTTAAATATGTTACTTTTGAGTAAATATGGTTAGTGACCGAATTTCTGAGTAAATTTTATATTTAGGATAAACATGGTATTTACTCGTCGCTGGTGCCCAACGATTAGAATTTATGGTAAATACGGTATTTTGTCAGTCGTCGGTGCCCGCAGATAAATTTTTAGGTAAATATGGAATTTATCGGATGTCAGCATCAATGATTGGATAAATACGGTATTTTGTATAAATATAGTATTTACTCATTTACGTTGGTGGCCGAATTACAAAACAAATACAATATTTACCAGAACCTAAAGGAGAGAGGTGCGGGAAGGAGAAAACTTTGAAGGATATTTTGAAGTTTTTTAAGAGTACATTAGAAACCTACGATATTTAATAATGCTATTTACTGTCTATTTAAAAAGGAATATGTTATAATTTACTAAATACGCTATTAAATATGCTATTTCAGTCCCCCCTCCTTGTATAGAGAGGGATACAGAATTCCTAAAATATCAATAATAATAAATTAATATAAAATTTTAAGAATGTTGCGAAATAACATAATTCTGGTAAATTACAAATGCCACACTATCAGAATACCAAAAATGCTCCCATTAAAACAGCCCTGTACGAATCCAGAGTCGTTCTCGTTCTCGATCTCTTTTAGTGATGGCGACTTAGTTTGGTGATGGCGATCGGTGACTTTTTCCTCCTCTCTCTCTCCCCCTCCCCCCCTCTCTCTCTCTCTCTCCTTCTCTTTTTCTCTCTCGTCATAGATTGTCTTCTTCGGCTACGACCATCGCGAGTTGTCATAGATTTGTCATCTTCTCTGATGATGGCCAATGCGATTTGCAGTCGATAGGATCGCGATTTCATTGTCTTTAGCCTCATTAAAGCTTGAGAACAAATCTTCTCTCTCGTCGAAGGAGGAGAGCACGAGGGCTATTTGATCCATGAGTAAGCGCTAAAATTTGGCCATTCCATGTCTGTTTGGTTGTTAAGAAAGTGCTGGAAATAGAGGGAAAATGGAGTGATATGATTTTTTGTATGTGTGGAATTTTTAATTTATTTGTCGATTTGATTTTCTTTTTGTTTGATTGTCTGGATCTGATTTTGAATGTGGTGAATTAGTGACTCACATGGTAAATTGGTGATTTACATTGTAAATTGATTATTTACATGGAAATCCATCGTTTATCAAAATACAGAAATTGAATTTATCTCGTAAATGAAGAATTTACCCGATAAATGTTACATTTACGACATAAAATTTTATAAAGGTAAAATTGAAACACAAGATACTGAAATTTTAAAATATGTTATTTATTTTCAATGTTGATAAATATAGTATTTAGCATAAAACGGTTTTACAAAATGGTCTACATATTAGAATTTTCCATCCTAACAACGTTTTGAAGTCCAGAAAATAGACCCACAATTATGTGGTAATCTGTCAAACAGATATTTCTATGAAGATTACGAGATTAAGTCTGACGAAATCAACATCTACGATTCCACGTCGGCGTATTAACATAAGCTTAATCATAAAGATCAGATCCAAATATTCATGCATAAGTATCACGTATCGAATACATCTAATAAGGATCATAATACGCGATCCTTATCCAAAAACATAAAAAGATAAAATTTGGTTTATCCAAGTCGAAATGTTCTCTACCTAGGGAAGAATATTATTGATTACTCATAAAAAGATAAAAATCTTGTACGTTTTGCATAACTTGCATGGTTAGTAAACATATTTTTCAAAACCCTACCGAATAATTGTCTATAATGGAAAAATTAATCTAAGTAAGAATCCAAGGACCAACAGAATAAATCCAAAATCTCAAGTAATTGTTTGATCGTAAGAGTAACACCCGTAAATAAATAAAAAATCATAATAGTAACATAAAAAAGCTACCTCTTATAGAAAATTAGTTACTATAAAAAATTTTGGCACCATAATGACTTTTTTTTTTTTCAAAACTAACTCTAAACCCGTAAGGTTGTGTTTGGTTGGGGGAAAGAAATGAGTAAAAAAAAAGAATTTTTATTCTAACGTTTGGTTGGTTTTGGAAAATGAATAGTCATTCATAGTGGAATGATTTTTTCATCAAATGCGTGAATCATCATTCCTTCCTCATATGAAACTAATAGTCATTCCAAGCTCTTTTTTTTTTTTTCATAATTACCTTTTAATATTATATTTATTACTATTACAATTGTATTAGTAACTAGAATACAACTAATATATTCATAATATTTAAATATTAAATTGTAATAATATCCTTATAGTATATAATATAATATAAAAAAACATTATAATATAATATAGTTAAAATAATATAATAACGAAATATTATGATATAATATTGTAGTTCCAATATTAATATATATTATATTATACGCTATAATTACATAATGTATTTCATAATTATAATTATAATATCGTTATTTTAATTATAATATATGATACTATTTTGTATTATATTATTTTATTTGTTTAATATATATTTAAATTATTTTACAGTATAGTATAATACAGTTGTAATATTGAAATTATATTATATTTAAAATATTTTCATCAAAACAAATATTGTATAAAAATTGGAAATATTATTGTTTTTCATATAATATGATATTTTATATGTTATACAATAAATATATAATTGTTAATATAATTATAATATTATAGTTATATTATAAATAATTATCATAACATTATTATATTCTATATCATAATTATATAATATATTAGACATTTTTTAATATTGCCATTTACATAACATTATTATATTATATATCATAATTATATAATATATTAGACATTTTATAATATTGCCATTTACATTTATGTAATATATTATATAATTATAATTGTATTATATCGTATTACAATTTGTATATTACATGAATTCTATTGATATATAAAACATTAGTGTTATATATATAACATAAGGATAATTTTGTCAACATGAAAATTTTCAAATTCTACTCCATAGTATTTCCTAAAATTAGAAGCAAAGAAAAGGTTTTACTAATAATTTGGCTGGCCATAACTGCAAAACGGGCCTTTTTGAACAATTTAATATAATTAGATTAATACATTCAAACTATCGGAGTCATCAAAATTAAGAATGACAAATTCAAATTATAAATGAATTAGTAAATTAATAACAAATTCCCCAAAACAAATTTCGGAGTTGACAAATCAAAACGGGTATCGTGCGAAACAAGTCCAAAAAGGTGTATGGCGTGGGAAAGAATAATAAAGGTGTATAGTTTGTTCTTATCATATCTTTTTTATTATATTAATTTCTAGTCTACTTTCTTAATTCATTCATTTGTCTAGAAACTCCATTTAAAACATTTCATTCGATTTCTTTTCTTTTTCAATCTCCTTATTTTATTTTAAGATCTTATTGAAAATCTTATAAAGACATTTTTTATTTGGATGCATACGTTGACACCTTATTTTTAATTTTTTACACACCTTTTCTAATCAAATTTGTTATTAATAAATTACCAAATAATAAAATTATTTAAGTGCAAGAGTATTTTAAAAAAAAACACGCATGACACTTCACCTTAAAAAAGTATATATTATTTTCTAAAATAATTGTGCCCTAATTATTGTTCTTATCATTTGTCTAGAAACTCCATTTAAAACATTTCATTCGATTTCTTTTCTTTTTCAATCTCCTTATTTTATTTTAAGATCTTATTGAAAAGCTTATAAAGACATTTCTTATTTGGATGCGTATGTTGACACCTTATTTTTTATTTTTTACACACCTTTTCTAATAAAAATTGTTATTAATAAATTACTAAATAATAAAATTTTTTTAAGGGCAAGAGTATTTAAAAAGAAAACACGCATTACACGCTTCACCTTAAAAAAGTATATATTATTTTCTAAAATAATTGTGCCCTAATTATTGTTCTTATTATACTCTCCCCTGTAAAACGTATATATTCATCAATCTATATAAATAAGAATTTTTTGTATGTTATCATTATCATGTGTAAAATGAAACGGCATACTGATACTAGTTAAATGTAATACAGACTATGCAAGTAATTGTATTGTGATAAGGACCCACGGATTCAAGCAAAGGAATCAAGGGTTTGTAGAGAAATAATAATCAAATAAATAATTCAAAATCAAAATAAATGCGGAAAAATTATGTAAAGAAAAGGTGAAGAATTACGACATACAGAATTAGCCCAAGTTCGGATCTCAATGTGAGATCTTACATCGTACAATATAGTGCTTTCATCTACTATAATCAATCATAAGTGATTACAAAAATGATATAAGAGTACTTATCTAAGAAACCCCTCTCAGTTCTCTCTCACTATCTCACTTGTTCTATCTTCAATACAATTGTTCTCTCACAATCCCAATTAAAGAATGATGATTACAATCAAGTTCCTCTATGTTTCCTAGCCCTTAAATAACCCATACAATTGTTCTCTCACAATCCCAATTAAAGAATGATGATCACAATCAAGTTCCTCTATGTTTCCTAGCCCTTAAATAACCCCTAAGTGTCCAGCCCCGTGTTCTGGCAGTGCCGCGGCGCCACTCCAGTGTGCCCGCAGCGCCCTATGGGCGCACTGGTCCCTTGGGTCCAAGTACAAACTGGCACTGCAGCGCCCCCACTGTTGCCCGAGTGCCAAACGACGCCGTTTGCTCCTCGAAGCTCCGTTTTTCGCGTCGTTTCTTCCCACAATCAAATTATAGACATCCTTTCATAGGTATCAATTCTGTTGCAGATGTGCTCTTAATTGCTTGTGAGAAATTGCTTGTGGGAAATCTGATGATTTCATCCTCTTCAGGGACAAGATATAGGTGATTCACATACCTCTGGTGATCAATGGTGGGCGTTATGTAATAGGAAATCACGATCTTTATGATTCCTATTTACTTCTATTCCTACTGTATTAGTGAGTGAGGTGGATTAGCACCCTCCTCTGTAGTCCGTTATGTGTTTTCTCCCAGAGATTAAGGGAAAAAGGCCTGACTAAAAGAACTAAAGGGAGAATTAAAATAAATAGGTTAAGGTTCATAATTAATTAGTAAATAGGTTTAATAAGTGTAAACTCAGATTTACACTAAATTTATTTTTGCTCTCTCTTCACGCACTCTCTCTTTATCCCCTTCCTCTACATTGTAAATCTTGAATTTACAAATAAACACAATATGTGTTCTGATGGTAAATATTAGATTTATCCTGTAAATTCAGAATTTACGAAAGAACAAAAATTGTGTTATAATGGTATATCTTAAATTTACCACACGGTAAATCTTAGATTTACGAGCATAACTAAAAAAATGTTTATCTCATAGTTTAGTAACTGTAAATCCTGGATTTACACTTTAAATCTAAGATTTACAAATAAACCTAATAAATAATGTTATGAACACCAACTCAAATATCAACTCTTATATACTAACTGATATGACATATGAATTGTCTATTTTATATTGATTGGTATTTAAAATATTACCATCTCAATTAATGATTAGAGATTTCATTACCAACAAAAAGATTACAACTCACATACCATATTATTTAGTACATAAAAGTTGAAATTTGAGTTGGTGTCTAGTGCTGGAACTTTGGACGGGCCGCCCGCGACCGCCCGAAAAACCCGAGGATTTGCCCGAGCCCGAACCCGACCCGCCCGAGATTTTGGGGCCGCCCGCCCGAGCCCAAATTTCACCTTGAACGGGCCGCGGGCTTGTATTCGGTGGCCCGAGCCCGGCCGGGCGGCCCGAGCCCGCCCGAATTGCCAGAATTTTTTAAACTTTTTTTTTAATATTAAGTTATTTATATATATATTAGGCGGGCTTGTATTCGGTGGCCCGAGCCCGGCCGGGCGGCCCGAGCCCGCCCGAATTGCCAGAATTTTTTAAACTTTTTTTTTAATATTAAGTTATTTATATATATATTAGTATTACAATTTATATATATATATATAT
>NW_010357331.1:149781-191621 GCF_000414095.1 Morus notabilis
TTTCGGGCAAAATTAAAAAAACTAGCCGTTTTCGGGCAAATCGGGCAATTCGGGCAGATCGGACAGTTCGGGCAACTTGGGTTTTCGGGCCGAATTCGGGTAAAAATTCAAAAAACGAGCCGTTTTCGGGTATTCGGGTAATTCGGGCACCTTGGGCGGGTCGGGCAAGTCGGGCAGGCGGGAAAAATTCAGGTAAAATTCAAAAATTCGGGCTCCGGGTCGGGCAATTCGGGCACACCCAATTTTCGGGCAATTTTCAGGTCGGGCAGTTCGGGCTTGGTCAGAAAAATGCAAAAAAATCCCAGCGGACGGCGGTATACGGTGGTTAGACGGCGGCGGGCAAGGGTGGACATGTCAAATCCGGGCTGCCCGAGCCCGAACCCGAATTTCTTGCTTGGACGGGCGGGAATTGGGCCGGCCCGCCCGAGCCCGAAAAAATTCGGGCTTCGGGCGGCCCGCCGACCCGAAGTTCCAGCACTATTGGTGTCCTTAATATTACCCAAACATAGTATATGTTTTGATGATAATTCTTAAATTTACTATTTTACATGGAACAAAAATTATGATATGATGGTGATTCCTATGTTTACACTGTAAATCTAACATTTACGATTAACACAATTTGTGTTCTTTCGCTCCTACCAAGAAATTCCTAAAACTAAAAACAACCAAAAGCATATGTACACCTGTTTTGACATTTCAAATGTTAGTTAGTTATCTCTTTGCGCCGTAGTTTTGACTTTCAAATGTTCATCTTCATGACCTCTTTTTGTATGGATTAAAATATCATTTGTTTCTTCATCCAAAAAGAAAAAAGAAACTAAATAAACGCACGTCTGTTAATTCAAAGTAATTAAAAGACAAGTTAGAAACGCATATGCATGCAGTAAATTTAATTTGATCTTAGACCAATTCACGTTAACTTGGTAGTTTAGGGAATTGGTAGATAAGGTTTAGATGTATATGTTTATCTTATCTTCTTCTTTTTTTTTCTCTGTTGTTTTTTTTTTTTTCTTCAAAGATTCTTGATACTGTTAGATCCTATGCTATGCTATATGTTTTGTTTTCTTCTTTTTTTTTTTTTTTTTTTTTAAGAAACTAATCATAAATATGTTAGCATTCTCTAAAGTTTTCTGCAGATACTTTTGTATTTAGTTTTTGACATTTGGTCCTTACCTAAAATTAATAATGAAATCCTGAAATTTAACAGAAATAATCATAAGGATTATTTAAAACCTAAAATGTTAAACGCAATTAGGTGTAATATCTTCTCTAAAATGCCTTTAAAACCAATTAAAAAATAGAGTATTTCACACCTTATACGACTGATTTTGTAAAACTTCGTTCCTATATATGTGACGGGAGCACAAGTATTCCCATTAAATTTCAAACCAGAGACAAAAACAAATACATTCGAGTAATAATATATATGCTACAAGAGAGTCAAAAATTAAATAGTCACAATTCGAAACATTGAAAGACCACGTGCGTAAATAGTTCAGACGCTCATGCATTTGAAAATCACGTAAAGGCCACGTGTATAAACAGTTTATCCATATCCGTACACGACGCGAAGTCAACATAATAAATTAAATATAAATTAAATATGCACGACTTAGAGTACGCTTTAATTCCAAGGCCATCTTATACGAAAAGGTAAATGCTATAATTAAATAAAGCTGACGTAATCCATTGGTTTTATTTTAATTCCTAATTAGATTTGCCGTTTTACGACTAAAGATTTTGGCTGACTTTTTTCTCTATTTAAGGCGCTCTAATGTCTCGTCTTTCGATACAAATTAAATTCTTTCTTCATTTCTGATTCTGAGGGAGCTTAGGCTATTGATTCTTGGGTGTCTGTTCGTCTGCTTTTTGTGTAAGTTTTCTTTACGTTCACGTATTAATCATTTTTTGAGTTGTAATGTTCATTAAGGTCTCGTTTATTTTATTAATTCGAGTTTTTAATTTTATGTTTTTACAATAAAAAGTTTTAAAAAAATATCACATCTAACTTTTTTTACTACAGTGAAAAACTCTAAGAAAATGTCACATCCCAATTCGAATTGAAAACTTGAATCCGCAAAGTGAACGAGGCATAATAATCTATTCTTTATTGAGTTTCATGTCTCCTTTTTCGTTTCTTTTTCCTTTTTTTTTCCTTAATGTTTTTGGTTTAGCTTCCTATCCTTGTACACAAAATGACGTTATTACTTGTTGGCATTCTTATTTCTGTATGCAACACGAATAACAGAGTCACAAGATGGCAGGGAATCCCAACGTTTTGAGGGGGCTTCTCTTGATTTGCTTAATATACATAGCAATGGCAAATGCAAATTATTATAAATACAAAGACCCAAAACAGCCATTAGAAGTTCGGATAAATGACCTGCTAAACCGGATGACTTTGGAGGAGAAAATTGGCCAAATGGCGCAAATTGAACGCGGTCTAGCTTCTCCAGAGGTCATGAAGAAGCACTTCATAGGTAAAAATTCAGTATTTCGTTAATCTCTCTCCTTTCACTTCAGCTTTTTATATATATACGGTCATGAATTCACGAATGGTGATAATAGAATTATTTTTCTCAAGTAAATTTGACATTCAATATTGTAACTGTTTCTGGCAGGTAGTGTACTAAATGGAGTAGGAAATTCTCCAGCTCTGAAGGCTTCACCGGAGATTTGGATTAACATTGTGAACACACTTCAAGAGGGTGCTTTGTCGACTCGCCTCGGCATACCGATGTTGTTTGGTATTGATGCTGTTCATGGAAACAACAATGTCTACAATGCAACCATATTTCCTCATAATATTGGTCTAGGCGCTACCAGGCAAGTGGTTTCATATATTGTCAAACATAAATGAGAAATTTCTTGTTCAGTAAAAGAAAAGACTGTGTAAACTAGAATTGGTACTAGTGGGATTATTGAAATGAATGCAACCATGATACATATATCATTGCTGAATAATAACTTCTTGATCTTTCTAGAAACTCATCTTTTTTTTCCGTTTAACTTTCTGGCATCAACCAGGGACCCTAAACTTGCAAAGAGGATTGGAGCAGCAACTGCACTTGAAGTTAGAGCAACAGGCATTCCATATGCTTTTGCACCTTCTGTAGCTGTAAGTAATTAGTCGAATTCTAGCATTTTTTTTTTCTCATCAAATACGCATTTATTCATGACTTTCTGTTTGTTATGAAATAATCAAAATACAACAGAGATTTTTAAAATTGTTATGATGTGCGAAATGATTTTTTTTTTCTTGTGTGTGTAGGTTTGTAGAGATCCAAGATGGGGCCGTTGTTATGAAAGCTTTAGTGAGGATACCAAGATTGTCCAAGAAATGACTGAGATGATACCTGGACTGCAAGGGGACATACCTGCTAACTCTCCAACAGGATTTCCCTTCGTCGCTGGAGAGTAAGAATCTTAGTACACCTCTAAAGTTTTGACACCGTACGTTTATTTATACATGTTATTAATAAGTGATCGTCCCAAAAGCGCAAGTTAATAGGAGATATGACGACAATAGTATTTCTTTTTAAACATTCTCTCTTCGCGTGAGCCTGATAATTTTTCATATAATATTATTAAGTCAACAGTAGTATTTCTTAAGTCAACAATTCATCCAAAAGCTTAAGATCATAGAAGGTGGGCTGACAAATATTATTTATTTTTCATACTACTTTCTCTAGTTTTCTTTCAATGTCAAGTGATGTGTTAAAAATACCTAAACTTATCTGCTCAAATGAAGTATTAGAAGTTTAGATAGAATATTGTTCGCATAACTATTTATTCTGCTTTATCTAATAAGTATGATATATATAAGACATGACCTAGAAATAATTTATCTCAAGAACTAATTAAGCATTCTACTAGAATTTTATCTGTCAGCTTGTTAGGGGTTGAGCTTTACTAACGCGGGTTCTGCATCTTTATAGGAAAAAGGTTGCAGCTTGTGCAAAACACTATGTGGGTGATGGCGGGACTACAAATGGCACAGATGAAGGTGACACTGTGATAAGCAAAGAGGGGTTGTTCAGTATTCACATGCCACCCTTCCATGATTCGATCAAGAAGGGCGTGATGACTATCATGGTGTCGTACTCCAGCTGGAATGGAAAGAAGATGCACACTCACCGGGAGCTTATCACCGACTACCTCAAAAACACTCTCCAATTCAAAGTAGTCTTTTTAATTTTAATCCTCTTCACCATTTTTTTTCTTAAGACATAAATTAACATAAGCGGGCGGTCTAAAACCTTTTATCATTTTTTTTTTATTTTGTCAGGGCTTCGTCATCTCTGATTGTGAAGGCATTGACAGGATTACTTCTCCACCTCGTGCTAACTACTCGTATTCCATTCAAGCATCGATTAATGCTGGCCTTGACATGGTAATTAAGTTATAAACTCTACTGCTTCTTGCTTCCTCACTTCTTGTTGCTTCAAACATTTTATAAAGTCACTTTTAATTCTAATCCTACTATTCATGACATTTTACAGATCATGCTACCACAGAAGTACATGGAGTTCATCGACGGCTTAACCTTGGAAGTGAAGAATAAGATTATTCCCATGAGCAGAATTGATGATGCGGTGACGAGAATTTTGCGGGTGAAGTTCCTCATGGGTCTATTTGAGAAGCCGTTTGCAGATTTTAGCCAAGTTCATGAGCTTGGCAAAAAGGTTAGTCTAATAATTAGAAAATTAGACGCACACTAGTTTTACGGCAATAATAATCTTTGAAGGTGCTTTTGTGAATTCTCGAATCTATTTTAATTCAATACATTATCTGAATTTTAACAGGAGCATAGAGAGTTGGCCAGGGAAGCTGTGAGAAAATCACTAGTGCTGCTAAAAAATGGTGAAGCTGACAACAAGCCGCTGCTACCCCTTCCCAAGAAGACGCCGAAAATTCTAGTTGCAGGCAGTCATGCACACAATCTGGGTTATCAGTGTGGTGGTTGGACTATTGGTTGGAATGGATTAGGTGGTAACGATCTCACAACAGGTAATAATTTACAATAAGTAGTTCCATTAATTGTTTGTTCTTCAATATTATCAACTAAACTGAACAGAAGTTAAACAAACTAAACTTAATAAGAACCTTTAAATAAATTTTTCTTTTTTTCTTTCTTTTTTTACATTTCAGGTAGTACAATCCTCAGTGCCATAAAAGATGCAGTTGATCCATCGACCGAAGTGGTGTACAATGAGAAGCCTGATGCGAACTTCGTTGCGTCAAATGAATTCTCGTACGCCATCGTTGTGGTGGGAGAATATCCTTACGCAGAGACAGTCGGAGACAACAAGAACTTGACATTACCATACCCCGGACCAGACACCATTACAAATGTTTGCGGAGCCGTGAAATGTGTTGTTGTACTCATCACGGGTCGTCCGCTTGTGATTCAACCGTATCTTTCACAGATAGATGCCCTTGTTGCTGCATGGCTTCCTGGAACTGAAGGCCAAGGTGTTGCTGATGTTTTGTTCGGAGATTATGGTTTCACCGGAAAGCTTCCCCGCACGTGGTTCAAAACTGTTGATCAACTCCCCATGAACGCCGGAGATCTACACTATGACCCACTCTTCCCGTTTGGATTTGGCCTCACTACAAAACCTAACAATAACCAAAATTTATTCCCCATGTACTCTAGAAAACGATTTGTTAGTTCGTTTTGAATAAAATGAACAAAAAACAAAAGAAAAATTGAAATTGAGATTGAAATTCTTTGTATATTGTATCAATTAGTTGTTAGGAATATTAATGCTCTAAAGCAAAATAGATTTATGTAATCTTTGACATTTATTTGTACAATTAATAAAATTTATTTCATTTGTTTCATACATTAATACTTGTCCAGGTCGCTTTATGGGATTGAATGTAACAGACTACAATTTACAAGCGAACAAAAGGTTGAAGCCTAGTATTAAAGAAATAAATAAATAAACTTTAATTATTTGTTTTTATAGGAGTGTAATGAGTATCCACTAACAAAAATGATGGAGAACCGTTCTCTTAGAGGACGGTTTTGAACAAGGTAGGGAAACACAATTCTTTTCCGACGGTTTTGAACAATGTAGGGAAAAAAATAGGGAAACACACAATTCTTAACAATTTTCCGGTCAAGCATGTGTTCACTGAGCTCTCCTCAAACCAAAGTTTCTAAGAGCTTCTAAGTATCACTCTCTAAACGAAAGCTATCTTAGCTTAAAAAGTTATCTTATTAGGTCTTGAATCTTTACATATATATATAAATCATTTCTCATCTCCATGTATTTTTAATGTGAGACAATACACACATGCATTTTTCTCAACAAACACGTGCCCTTCATTTTCACTCGTGAATCCCACACCTAATAGAATGTGAAAACAAAATATTTTCCCAACACATAATAGTAAAAATATAATTATTTCTCATCCTAATCCATCAACACATAATAGTGAAATTTTGGAGTCTGAGAGCGACTTAGTCTTTTTCTTTTCTTTTTTTTTTTTGAAATTGTCTTCTTGAGAGTGTCTTTTCAGAGAAAATCAATAAAAATTCCTTTCATTTCTTAAGTTTTCTTGGTGTCAATTACTCTTTTGCTTTTTCTTTTGAATTTTGATTGTAGGTGAAATTTTACCGTCAACAATTTGACACTAAAAGAAGGGCTCCCGCCCTTTCAGTCAAAAGGAATTTAACAACGTCTCAAAGATCAATCAAGGCAACCAAGTCAAGAACCTGACGGGCGGCTTCCCAAAAGAACGCCACGCCCGCTTCGAGTGAAGTTCGTGAACGCCATGCCGGCTTTGAATGAAGTTCGTGCTCGACGTCCATCATCAAGCAGACTCGGTCCTGACACTCCCATATTTATAAAGTATTATTATAATTCATAATCCATGTCTCGCCTCTTGTTTTGGAGGACAATACAAATCTTCATACTCGTCCTATTTCCTATTTAACAACCCCCATAGCCCGCTCTATTCAAGCTGGGTATCCGCACCCACCAGTAAAAAACTCATCCCTCAAAGATTCATATTAAATATAAAATATTTTTTAAATTAAGCCTGCCATAAAATTTAAAAAAAAAAAAAATGTCAAAACCGTCTTGTGCTTTTTCCTTGAATAAAATAAAGCCGATCACTTCATACCGATGAAGATTAGTGTAATGCTTGTGACTTAATACTTATTGTTGAACTGTAATGCATTTTTTTTTTTTAAAGGTAAACTGTAATGTATCTTGGTTAATGTTTACTTTTAATAAACATGTTGACTTTTAAAGTACTTCAACAAATACATATTCGATCTCCAAATAAGAATTCAGGATCTCTAATTAATGTAACCTGGCTAGCCGGCAACATGTGAACAGACTGTGAGATTGAACTGCCCGAATTAAATACATAAAGATTTGGTTCGGGAGCGGAGATAGGCCAGTTGGTATTGTTGTGTTGTTAAAAAAATTTTGTTATTAGTCAGAAATTGTTGTGATTAGAATTATGTAGATGATTGGTATTTTTTTTTTCAAAGGTGTCGTAAATATCAGATACAAATATTTAGGTGTTTGCTAAATTATGTATAAAATTATTGTGGATCTGTATAATAACAATAATAAACATACTTTATCCTATATATTTACAATTAGTTTCATTTTTATTTAGATTAATCTCATAAATAGTCCTTGAAGTTTACCTTTAATCCTACTTTAGAAAGAGAATAAGTTTTATTATTTAGGTTGTTTTAGTAAATTTAGACAATAATAACAGAAACAACTGTGCAAAAGTAACTCATAACCTACTTCTCAAATTTTGATGTTTAGCAATAATTTTTAAAAGCTACTGAATAAAAGCAGGATTTACCAAACACTCTGACTTCCTGTAACTTCTTACCAAACAAATAAGTTTTTTAAAGAATTTGTTATTTACTAATTAACTAAAATAATTATGTTATTTATTACCTTACTTTAAAGTGATGTTATTTACTATTTAAGGCATGTTTGATGCATCGTATTGTAATTGTATCGTATAATATTTGTATTGTATAATTTTTATATAATAAGGTGTTTGGTTTATAATAAATTACAATATACTATGTTTATCATCATATTATATTTATATATTAGTTTGTAATTGGATAAAATTTAAGTATAATCATAGCATAACCCAACTCCAATCTTAATTCAAACCTAACATTAGGAGCGGGCAACGAAAAAGATAAAATTGTTCAATAGGAGTACTTTTGCAACAACAAAAAAAGGCCCCAATATTTAATTCTCCAAATATTTTAATAAAAAACCTCTCAGATTATTTTATTTTAACACGAATTAATTGAAGTAACAGCTGGGCGCAACTTCCAAGAGTACCTGTACCTAACTTCATCATATTCGGTCCAGTAAGCTAACTTTCACATTCGCTTATCAAAACCACAGAAAAGAAGAAAATAAATAAATAAATAAAACCTTCGTAGTCTACCTTCCTCTAATAAATAAATAAATATCATTTAAAAAAAATAAATATTACCATAAATAAATATACCCTAAAAAAATAAGTTTATATAAATAAATTCTGTACGGAGAATAAAATATATCTTAATGATAAAAAAAGAGTTATCTTATTGATAAAAATTAAAAAAAGGATAATAATGTAACGGATACAGATAGATCATAAACACATAATAATTATTATCAAAATAAAAAACAATATGTATTTTTCAATCAAACTCGATAAAAATATTAAATGGTCTAAATTTATAAATTTAATTAAATTTAATGACGATTAACGATTTGGCTTTTTACAGCAAAAGTAACAAAATTTTATACTTGCCCAACATACGATTAAGAAAATTCCTAAAAAAAAATGATTAAGAAAATGAGATGATTTCCTCAATAAAAATGAGATTTATTAATTAATTTAGTAAAGAAATAATGCATTTACTCAATAAATAT
This sequence comes from Morus notabilis, assembly GCF_000414095.1. Classification (NCBI taxonomy): domain Eukaryota; kingdom Viridiplantae; phylum Streptophyta; class Magnoliopsida; order Rosales; family Moraceae; genus Morus; species Morus notabilis. The sequence goes on from NW_010357331.1 coordinate 158,712, forward strand.
ATACATTACCAATTATTTTAATAAACAAACACGATGCTTTCTCAATAAATATGAGACCTATTAATTCTTTAGTCAATAAATATTAGCTTTACTTGAATATTAGATTCTCTCTTATGTCTTGTTCATTTCTTTCTAATAGTAGTACAGAAATATATAAGAAAGAAAAAAAATATATATATATATACATATATATATATATATATATTCTCTTTCTATTATGTTTCATATAATTTTGTTACAACTATTTTTTCGGAATACTTATTTTCTTATACCTAAATTTTAAGTTTATTTTATTTTCGGATGTTCTAAAATTTGTCCTTGTAAATTATATATTTATGATATATTTGTACTTTTTCCTGTCAAGATTAGAACTTGAATTGACGAGTTTACCTTTTCTAAGTTATCCCCAACCGGTAATAGAACATTAATTAAAGAATTTATCATTTGCATCTTAACTCGAAAATATAATTTTCCATTTTTTTTAAAAGAAAAATTACAGGATCATTTATAAGTTGTAAAGGGTTAGTTTTTTCAATCTAGATTTCAAAATCAACTATTGAGCCAAAAAAAGGTATAATTTTGATATAAATTTAAAATTTAATGACACAATCTTGAGAATATCCAAAATGTAAGTTTTTTTTTTTTTTTAATAAACTCATAAACAAGGTGTAAAATAGAAAATAACCCTGTAATATTTTAGAAATCTATTTAGCTAAAAATATAAAAAGATATACAAAATATTGATCAAATCAATATTATTGAGGCTAAAAATGGGACAATTCTCGGTTAGCAAAAAAATTGAAGGGTTTTATCTTAATTAATAGGAATATATTTTAAAATGATTTTGATTTCAAAATTCGTCTTATAGTGGATTTTAATTTTGGATTCCGTGACTGATTTTTAGCATGGAATGTGGAGAATTGTTAATTAGTTATAGCATAGGCATAGCATTTACATCCTAAGCGACAAATCTCTATAAATTCCATTTCTCACCCTTCAGTTTTCTTCCCAGTTGCAACTTTGCTCACATTTCTTTTCTGAAGAAAATCCTCTCTCTGGTCTCTATTTTTTTTTTTTTTAGAGAGCAGAAGCTATATCGATTTTGGGTGTTGTTTGGTTAATATTCTTGTCCTTTTTCAGTAAGTTCTGTGTACTCTCTACTTTCTGCATCTGCTTTTTTCACTTCCTTAACGCCTGTTTGCTTCCCAAGAAAAAGTTTGTAAAGAATAAATATTTTGTGAGGGTATATGTTTAGTTTGAATTCTTCCTCATTACATAGAAAAGTAAAAACATCGACATATAAGTTCATACTTGTAATTCTTTTTTCTCTTTTCTTCATTTTTTTTGTTTGTTTATGTTCATGGCTTGATAATGTCTTTCATGGGATTTGATTTGATTTGATTTGTAGTTTTTCATTTGTTGAGATCAAAATATATATCTTTTGCGTTTCTTCTCATCAGAATCTAAACTAGTTCACTTTGCATATGGCTGTTTTTAATCTCTAATAATATTATATACACATAAATATATGTAATATATTTCTCAAATCTGTACAAATAATTGTTTCTCCAGAATTTTCCCTAAACAGGATTTTCTAATGAGTACTCACACCTTCATGTATTGTAATATGCATTTTGGATTCAGAAGAAGGAAAGAAAGAAAAATGGCAAGGAATGCCAAGTTCTTGGTGGGACTTCTGCTCGTGATTTTCTGGGCAGCCATGGCAGAATCTTCAGAGAAGCATTATAAATACAAAGATCCAAAGCAGCCGATAAATATCCGAATAAAGGATCTAATTAGCCGGATGACATTGGAGGAGAAGATTGGTCAAATGGTGCAGATTGACCGCACTGTTGCCTCATTTGAGGTGATGAAGAAGTATAAAATTGGTAAAAATTTTAAGTCCTCGTTTATTTCACCGATTCGAATTTTCAATTTTAGATTTTTACAGTAAAAAGCTCTTAAAAAATGTCATATCTAACTTTTTCTGCTACAGTAAAAACCTCTCAGAAAATATCACATTTCAGCTCAAATTAAAAACTCAAATTCGCAAAGTGAACGAGACTTAAGTCTCGTCCTTCTCTTTTTCCCCTAGAAAAATAATAATTAAGGTAACACTGCATTTTTTTTTTTTTCCTTTTTTCCTGTTAATTCTGTTTCCTGCAGGTAGTATACTAAGTGGAGGAGGAAGTGTTCCGGCCAAGGAGGCGTCACCAGAGGCTTGGGTTGACATGGTGAATGACTTTCAGAGAGGATCTTTGTCGACCCGTCTCGGGATTCCGATGATTTACGGAATTGATGCTGTTCATGGCAACAATAATGTCTACAAGGCAACAATATTTCCACACAATGTTGGTCTGGGTGCTACAAGGCAAGTAGATATGTTGTCATGATAAACATTTTCTCAATCCAATCTTGCTAATCTTTAGGCTTTGTTTTGATTGGAGGGACATGAAATGGGAAGGAGTGATAAATAAGTGAGGTGAGGGAAATGGAGAGGGAAGAGATCTCAAGGAAGGAAAGAAAATTAAATGTGACTTGTCATATGTGGTATAAATAGTAAGGGAAGACAAGAAAATAGTCTTTTCTTTGTTCAATTACCATTTTATCTTGGTTTGTTTGTTTTCATTCCTCTAATATCCTTTCCTTTCACATTTCCTTCCTTTCAAACAAGTCCTTAGTGATGCAAATTGAGGTGGTGATGTGATCAGTTTCAAAGTAAAACATCCACCGGATTAATGGTTGACTTCTAATTGGCAACTGATAATAACATCAAGAACAATAATTGTAAATATAATCATGTAGAAGTAGTGGTAATGATAACAGATATTGACATAAGGAGATAGCCTTATGTCAGCCCATTCTGATATCTGATAATAGCTTTTTGCCTAGAACAATTACATTTAGATTTTATAACTCTTTATCTTTTGATATGCTAATTTTGGAACTGCATTGAATCAAAATAAGATTGAGTTTCGCTATCATCAAGCAGGGACCCTCAGCTTGTTAAGCGGATAGGAGCTGCAACTGCACTTGAAGTTAGAGCTACCGGCATCCAATACGTTTTCGCACCTTGCATAGCGGTAACTAACTAGTTCAATCGAAAATTTGATCATTTCGAATTCTTTATAACTTTAATTTCCCAGTTGCAGTCGTCTGTCTCACTTAAATCATGCTTATACAGGTTTGTAGGGATCCGAGATGGGGCAGATGTTACGAAAGTTACAGTGAGGACCCAAAGATTGTGAGAGCAATGACAGAGATTGTATCTGCATTACAAGGAGAATTACCTGCCAACTCTCGCAAGGGTGTTCCATATGTTGCTGGAAAGTACGTACGATAAAAACCTTTTTAACTCTCACATCAAAATGTTATAATTTAAAGTGGCTATAGAACTCACATATCAGTTCAAACTCAGGCTCACAGTTCGGAGGATTTCTGAAAAATATATATATATACGTATATATTTGTATCTATATAATATAGAACTCGCATAAGGTATAATCTATCTTGAATCATGGAACTCTAGTTCATGGAATTTTATGTTCTTCCTTTTGGTCATTCTTTGGTCTCTTGTACATCACGTCTACATAAAATTGTTCTTATTTGAGTTTTCTAAATATAGATCAAGATTTATTCATTTTCAAATTTTCTGAAAGGTACGAAAATAGGAAAAGAAAAAAAAATTCCCCTAGTTTCCTTCAAATGGCGATCCAACAAACAATGTGAAGTAAATCGAAGATCTAACCGAGTAGAATCTTTGCAGAACTCATATTAAATAAAAAGAAAATATGAAAATCTAGTTCTTTTAATGTGAGAAAAGTTAACTACTCTAGACATTTAATTCTTGGATTTTCTGTCATTCTTTGGTCTATAATACGTCACAGGTCTATATAAACTTAATTTTTTTTTTCTAATATTACTTTTGGTCAACATTTATGAGTTTTTTCACAAAAGATTGAGGATAATACGGAAATAGAGCTTAGCTCTAATTGTTGACTTGAATTTGAAATGGTCCTTGTGAAGTTGACATCTTGGACAAGTGATTGGTCCAAAACATAATGGTATACTTCAACTTGCCGTGATGTATAGAAAGGAAAGATTAAGAAAAACATAAAAATAGTATTATTATCTTAGGCGTTGAATTTGACGTGGTGAATGCTTTCTTGGTCCCCACTATCAAACAACATTCATTTTCTTCCTTTTTTATTTGTTTAATATTTATTTATGGACACCTTTTGCTTGGAAGGGGAGGAAAAGGGGTATGGGCAATTGGTCAGATTCAGATTCTGTTATAACCTTTGGGTAGAACTCATCCCCAAAAGTTAGCTTGTAAGGAGAGGGTATCCAAATGGTTATAAACCCACATGCTAAGCCCATACTTTAACAATGTGGGACTCAACTAGGATCTTAACAGATTCATTTGGATGCATCACCGTAATTTGGTGCGTGTGTGGAGGGTTGGGTCTGTTTAGAAGCCTTATGCTTTTCCCTTTTCAGGAATGTCTTGGTTGGAAGCAATTAAGCAAACAAAGAGGGTGTTGGTTGTATATTTGGATTGCAGGCTGCCATATAGATGTGTGTGTGTGTGTATGTGCGTACGCACGTAGGAGTAAATTGTGCTGTTCCATCTTAAACTATTTGTTTTTTTCCATAATGGAGTTTGAACTTTTAATTTTAGCAAAATACATCCTGAACTTTAAAATCAGTAGCAATTAAAATACAATAGGTAATGGCGTTATAAAAAATAGTTCTAGGCACATGATTTACATGACATGATTTAAAAATAATAAATTTCTTCTTTTATGTGCAAGTTTTATGTCTTAACCCGTCAATTTGATAAGTTCATTAGCTATTAGACCTTAATTGCTACTTATTTTAAAGTTTAGGATGCAATTTGTTAAATTAAAAGTTCAGGGTCAATTATAAAAAAAATGAATAGTTTAGGGGTGCAATAATGGAATTTATTCTATATACACACGCGTAATTCCGCTAACATGTTGAAGTATGAAACATTAGAAGGCATCAAATATGTATCACCAAGACATTTATTATTAGTTACCCAAACTATTGTTTTAACTTTCCAACGTTAGTATTGCTTTAAATAAATGTCAGTTGCCCTTCCCAATTCTACATGTTACGTGGTAATATGGTCCTCCTGATAGGAGCAAAGACTAGCTTATATATGTCTTATTTTATGAATCTGTCTAAGATACTTTAAGGGTGTAAAAGGAAATGCCCCCTCTTTCTAATGGCTCACGAAAAATAGTGGATTTTTAAGTCAATTACCAGAACTATCCCTCTTTTCCAAATTGCCTCCACTTCCCTCTCTCGTTCTCTAAAATGCTATCCACATCAACTGTAAAACTAGTATTTTTCCACGGTATCATGAGATACTAAATAGTCCTGCCATTCTACCAAGGTTGGACCATTTCATAACTACTAGAGATTAAGCATCACAATACAAATTAAAATTTGTTTGTTGTGAAAAATACTCAAATCTTTGTCATTGGAACCAATCTCTCAAACTCCCTAGTGGTTTGTTTAATTTTACTCTAGTCCTTTGTTTGTACTTGACTATTTCACCATTATAATGGACAGCAAAAACGTAGCAGCTTGTGCAAAGCACTTCGTGGGTGACGGCGGAACGACGAAAGGCATCAATGAGAACAACACTGTGATAAACAGACATGGTTTGCTCAGCATTCACATGGGTGGCTACTACAACGCTATCATCAAGGGTGTGTCAACCATTATGGTATCATACTCGAGCTGGAACGGAGAAAAGATGCATGCCAACCGCCAACTTATCACCGGTTTCCTCAAGAACACTCTTCGATTTAGGGTAAAAAAGACGGAAAAATCAGTATTTTGCGCAACTTTCACTTCAGCTTCTTCACCATCTTGGTTGGCAAAATGATAAACAATCTAACAAGCTTTTAAATCCTTTTCAGGGGTTTGTTATCTCGGATTGGCAGGGCATCGATAGGATCACCTCACCGCCTCATCTTAACTACTCATACTCTATTCAAGCAGGAGTTAGTGCCGGCATTGACATGGTAATTCTATTGAAAATTTGCTTATTCCCTTATATTTGCATTAAACTTTGTTCTTACACACATTGTCGGGATATGTTACAGATCATGATTCCATACAACTATACAGAGTTCATAGATGGTCTAACCTACCAGGTGAAGAATAAGATTATTCCCATAAGCAGAATTGATGATGCAGTGAGGAGGATTTTGAGGGTTAAGTTTATAATGGGTCTGTTTGAGAAACCACTGGCTGATTACAGCCTTGTCCATGAGCTTGGTAGTCAGGTAAGTAAGTTAATCAGAAGCCTAAGACGCCAATTATGGATGAATGGATTTTCTCGATGAAAATAAGAATTAATCCAATTGGATTTTCGGTTTTGACATCCAACCGAATTTAATGTAGGTTAGATATCCAAACTAGATTGGATTGGTCGAATATTCAACGTAATTTGTGCTTCTATGTTACAGGAGCACAGAGAGTTGGCTAGGGAAGCTGTCAGAAAATCTCTCGTGTTGCTGAAAAATGGTGAACATGCCGATAACCCGGTGCTACCACTTCCAAAGAAGGCACCAAAGATTCTAGTTGCTGGTACTCATGCAGACAATCTGGGTAATCAGTGTGGTGGTTGGACAATTGAATGGCAAGGACTAACTGGCAACAACCTCACTTCAGGTATATTGGAAGCATAAAAAAGAACAAAATCCATTTCGAAAGTGTGTATTTCTAAACAATATGTCATAGCATGATTTAAAGAGTATGCAAATCAGACGCTTTATGAATGAACATTGCAGAATTCTAGAAGTTTAATAAGTTTCTCATAATCAACTATGCTTAACACGAACCTTTGTACTGAACAGGTACCACAATCCTCACAGCCATAAAAAACACTGTTGATCCAAAAACCGAAGTGGTGTACTTGGAAAACCCGGATGCAAACTTTGTCAAGTCCAACGAATTCTCCTATGCCATTGTCGTGGTAGGAGAACCCCCGTATGCAGAAACATTCGGTGACAGCTTGAACTTGACAATCCCTGAGCCTGGCCCTAGCACCATCACAAATGTGTGCGGTGCTGTGAAATGTATTGTTATAGTCATCTCGGGCCGCCCTGTTGTGATCCAACCCTATGTTGCACAAATAGATGCTCTTGTTGCTGCTTGGCTTCCTGGAACTGAAGGACAAGGTGTTGCCGATGTCTTGTTCGGAGATTATGGGTTCACCGGAAAGCTTCCCCGGACTTGGTTCAAAACCGTTGACCAACTCCCCATGAACTTTGGAGATCTGCATTACGATCCACTCTTCCCATTTGGATTCGGCCTTACTACAGAACCTACCAAAGCCAATTAAAAAGGCCATTGGTAGCAGGAGCAACAACATAATGTCATTTTTTTTTTTTTTTTTTTACAGAAGCAGAGTTAACTCCTATATCTCATTGGTTATTGTTGAGATTGAAATAAACTTGGCACCTAAAAGAGTTATATGGTTGATGAGGAAAACATTTTTCTGATTCACGGGAGACAATGCCAAAGTTTGAAAATGACTTTCTAGTCTATTTAAATCACTCCCCCTTTTTTTCCGGTCACTTTTGCTAAGTTGTCACCGTTGCCCCCACTATTGTCATCAAAGTAGTTTCAATGTTTGATTTCAAGTTATTAAATAGTATACATTTGGAGAATACCTTACTTTCAAGTCTATCAATACTGCTTACATGCCTCTTTTATCAATTTGAATCTAAATATCTATAACCATAGTCATATTATATGAATGGTGAAGTGATTAGGGTTATAATTAAGATAAAAAAAAAAAAATGTTTCAAAGGTTACATATTATACAGAAGTCGAGAAAAAAAAATAGAACAAGTTTGTTACGTCAGGGGTCGGGGCACAGGGTGCTGCCTCTGTCCCCGCCACGATACTGAACTCACAGATCCCCATCCTTGCCACCATTTAAGTCCCCCCAATTACGACATGTCTAGATGCTATTCTTATGAGGGACCTGAATCAAGACTCGCACAGGAAATATTACAGTGTAGATAAATGACTTTTCGTATCAAGGACATAGAACGGTAAAAGTGCAAAACATGAAAGCCTGATTGCATAGAGCTTTATTCAATACAAGTAGTAACGATACTTTATTCACATAAAATATGTACCTCTACGAAACATCATAAAAGAAAAATACCACCATGATAATAAGCACGCAAGTTGTAGCTCAGCTACATGCTATATCTTACAGCGAAATCACTTCTCAGCAGCAGCTACATTTTCAGCTTCTTTTATCTGCCGCAAGGTGTCTGCCTTTTCTTCAAGGAGAGTCTCTATTTTACCATTGATCTTCTCTAACTTCTGTTTGAGCTTGGCAATATCCTTGCCCTTGTCCTTCCCATCAAGTTTTCTTTTCTTATCCCCTTTCTCCTTCTTGTCTTTTTCTTCCTTCTCCTTACCAACCTTTGTCTCTCTTATATGCTGATCTTCCTCACGTTCATCCTTCGATTCTTTCACGTTTTCTTTTATGTCAACATCCCAAGCAGTTACAACAGCTCCGCACTTCGCCTCCTCTTCTTCATCCTTGTATTTCTTCTCCTCCTCCGTGTCCTTCTCTTTCTTCTTTTTTCCTTCTTGGCCATCATCTTCTTTTATATCAATGTCCCTGGAGGTAACTTCAGCAACATGCTTTCCCTCACTCTCTTCATCCTTGTACTTCTTTTTCAACTTATCCTTGTCTTTTTTCTCTTTCTTCTTCCCTTCTTTCTCATCATCATCATCAATATCTTTCTTCCCCCCATCCACCGTCTCACTTTTCTTCTCCTTTTTGTCTTTATCTTTCTTATTTAGCTTCTTCTCTTCTTCCTCTTCATCCCCCATTCCCTTTGTTACTTTCTCTGCATGCTTCTTCTCTTTTTTATCTTTTTCCTTCTTCTCTAATTTATTATGTTCTTTCTCCTTCCCTTGCTTCTTATCGTGCATTTCATCAACCTCTTTCTCTTCGTGGTTCTTAGACTTCCCCCCCTCTTTCTTCTCTTTCTTCTTCTCTTCTTTCCCCTTATCCACTCCCTTATCCACTCCATCCTTCTGCTTCTTCTCCTTTTTATCTTTATCCTTCTTCTTCAGCTTCTTCTCTTCTTTCTCCTTATCCTCACCTTCTTTTTTCCCATGTTTCTTATTCTCCGTCGCTTCCTTCTCTTCACACACTTCGTCCTTTTCTTTCTCTTTTGGTTTAGAATCAACCCGTTCAGTTAGTTTTTCATCTTTGTTTTCTACTGTCTCCTCATGTTTGTCCTTCTTCTTCGCTTTCTTGTCTTTCTTCTTTTTCTCTTTCTCTTTCTCTTCTTCTGTATCGTCCACTTGCACAGTGTCTTTTTTCGTTTTCTTCTTTTCCTTCTCTTCTTTTTCCTTCCCTTTCTCATCTTTTCTCTCTTTCTTTTTCTCATCTTTTGTTGTTTCCTCATCTGGTTCTTTATCTATCTCCTTATCATTCTCCTCCTTCTCTAGTTCTTTATCTTCGTCTCTCTTTTTTTTCTTCTCTTTCCCTTTTCTCCTTTTTCTCCTTTTCCTTCTTTTTTGGTTTCTCCTCTTCATTATGTTCATGCTCATCCTCTTTTTCTTTCTTCTGCTTTGGCTTTACTTTCTCGACGGACTTGATCTCCAATCCAAGCTCCAACTCACTCTTCTCGTCCGGTTCAACATCTATATCCTTGGTCTTCATTTTAACATGGAACTCTTCCTTTTTAATTTTCTTTTCATTGCTGAACTCAGATTTTTCTTCCATTTCTGAACCCTTTCCCAATATTTGAACTGTAACAAAAACATAAAGAGCACTAAGAAGCTAAAGAACCAATCAATAGAAGTATCGAAACTGTAGACACTTATGACTAATGGAGCAATAAGCAAAAGATCATTCATCTAAGTCTTACAGCTTTGGTGATCGAGGAACTGCCTAAATCACAATTATAACAGGCTTATCTCTTACAAAAATCATTTGAATTCCTTCCACTACGGTCGCTATGCATGTTGCAACAAATGTGGGCTTTAGAACGTCATATTGCATAAAGTAAACAAAGTACAACACAGGAGGAGAATCATCTACTAGACTTGTGTGGCAAGTAAAGGACTAATTTCCTATCATTCTATTTCCTCAAGGGAAAGAAAGACAAAAAAAAAAAAAAAAAAAAAAAAAAAAAAAAACCCCCCCAAAAAAAATACCTTAAATAACTTTTATATAACTCTTACGGATTTCCTTTGCAAAGGGTGAAAATTCGGAATATGAGTATTCGTTTTACTTTTTTAACTTAGAAAATGAGAATTCTAGCATACTAAAGATCATACAGAAGTGCAAATATAAAGCTAGAAAGGACAAGAATATCCACACGTGCAGGAAGCAAATTTGGAAGTTGATCAACCAAACTAATAAGTAAAATTAGCAAAACCTTGACCTTGCTTGATGAGCGAAAATAAAGTATTCATTATCGTATGCAATTCGCCGAATATTAGAAACCTCAGCTGTGAAATACTAAACTGTGAAAAAATGCAGGCTAGGAATTTTTTGTGATATAAATTAAAGACAATCGCAATTATTTATTTATTTATTTATTGCGATACTAAAACTCTAGAATAAAATACTCAAGACTCAATGTTATGATGTGGAAAGAGAACAACTTGTAAAGTCTAGATAGATAGATCTCTAATAAAAATTCCTATAAAAAGAATATGGGGTTTTGTGTTTTCAAAACAATGGAAAATAAACCATCCAAAGTCTTTCACTCCAAGTATAAGAAAGAAACCTTTTATTTTTTTAAAAAATTTCATTTTCTTTCAAAGGAAAGAATTGCTTCATCAACACGTTTAAACCATTGGTGACTCACTGGAGAATGAATCAACATACACAGAATCAACAAAACTTGCCGAAAAAAAGATTTTCAAATAAAGAGTGCATAACTTCATTTCAATCTAGTTTTGGATAAATGCAAAGAAAAAATCCACATCTGGGCACCAGAAATAAGTAGGATTTCTAAGAGTTCATTAAGCAAAAGGTGATTCTATTCACACATCCCTTTTTTTCTCTCCACACTCCCTTTCAATTAAAACTTTTTAATAAAAAAGACCCTCTCATTTTAGAGACAATTATAACAGACTTAATTACATAATTAAATTGTATAATAAATAATTAATGATTTTTTCTCTCTCCACACACCCCATGTATTGTATCTCAAATTTTCACTTTTCAAGGCTCCTTTATGCGTTTAAATCCATAATTTTTATTTTGTTACAATATTTTTCTCTTAAAAAAATTAAATTTCAAATGTTAAAATCAAAAATTTTAAAGGGGCCCTCAATGACTATTCTAAAAATTTTCATAGACGCATTTTGGGGCTTTTAGGAGAAAAAAAAAAAACATCGCTCTATCTATTTTAATAAATTTAGGCTAATTTCTGAGATATACTTCACTAAGGAAGGGGTGGGTTCTTGTGATTCGATTTTGAGTTGTATTTGGCGATCGCCAAATTTTGTTCACAATTTTTTGGTGATCGTGAAATTGCGCTTTAACTAACGAGTGAATAAACACTTGAATAAACACTTTTAACATTTGACCGTAAACTTTAACCCAATGATCCTCCGGCTTCCACTGATTTCATCGTCTTTTTCAGCCAACGATTATATTGCTTTTAAAAAACTATAAAAATATTAAATGTATCATATGATCAAAAGCTTTAACAATATAAATAATAATATTTCCCATCCTTTTCTTTTTTCGTATTTCTTCAATTTTCCTTCTTCTTTTTACGGATGAAAAAGCGGATTGGCATGGTAATTTCGGGAAAAGAAAAACCCCCCACTGAGCAAATTAATAATTCAACACACACACACACAAAGAAAAAAAAAGGAAAAAAAAAAGACAAACTTCACAAACAAGGAAAGAGATCAAGAAAATTAATCTCTCCACTCAAAAGTCAAACCCATATAAACTTTGTATCGTTTCCAATACAGCTGAGTAAATTGTGCAACCAAGATCAAAGACAGAGAGAAATGTCATAGTAATCTTTCTAAAACAGCAACTTTCATATGGAAATGATCCAAGAAAACCTGGAAAATATGCAGTAACAAAAAAGTAAAAAAAAAAAAAAAAAGAATGTTTGTACAGTACCTTCTGAAGGTCTTTTGCCCAAACAAAGGAAAGAATTTCCACGCAGAACTAGTGGCGTTTGTAGGGGTGAGATTCTAGAGAGAGAGAGAGGGCTGTACATAGTTCTACAAATGTCAGAGACGGGGGTTTTATAGCGTTTGGATTTTCCTCAACTACTTGGATCTGTCGACGTTAAACATGGCCACGCGTTAACAACACCTTTTTTTATTCCCTTGTTTTCCTGAGTCTTATTAATACTAGTTAGTCACGCGCTCCGCTTGTGTACAGTCCAAACGACTCGAAGGTCCTGGAAAAAAAAAATAAAACAAAATGACAAAATAAGGCCCGCACGGATTAGATTTTTCAGTTTAGCATTTATGTCTACAGGTCGCAGGCGCATATATTGGGCTTCTAATTTGCTGGTGAGTACTTGAAGTTCGTTAAACGTCCATTTTTTAAGATATAATGATAACGATAGTAGCGCGAAACACTATCAGAATTGTTCAACAAACTTGAACTTGGATCTTTCCTCTATCACTAAATCCGTACTACAAAAGAAAAATACAAGAAGAACTCGAGAACAAGAGAGAGGAGAAGAGTGTGTCTTTCCTTCATGTAGAAAACTCTTTATATAGGCCATTGAAAAAGAATTTTACAAAGCATGAATTAATGAGATTTAAACACACATTATTACGGGGCAAAATCCATTCAATTTCATCAGGATGAATCTAGACACCTTTCTACATCAAGGTTCGGATTTTTATGAAGAAAACCGAAGCCATTAAGCTCACCATTAAGCCTAATTCAGTTTTCCTTCATTAAGTCCCATTACACTCCTTTAAGCACGCCTTAAAGCTCATTTACCAACCATTAAGCACATCATTAAGTTTAGGCAAAACAGCTAGAAGGTCTTAGACAAAAAAAAAAAAAACAAAAACAAAATTGCAAAACAAGGCTCGCACAGAGTGAGCTTTTTCAGTCTGGCATTCATGTCTGCAGGTTGCGGGTGCACACATTGGACCATTAAGCCTAATTCAGTTTTCCTTCATTAAATCCTATTACACTCCTTTAAGCACACCATAAAGCTCATTTACCAACCATTAAGCACAGCATTAAGTTTAGGCAAAATGGCTAGAAGGTCTTGGACAAAAAAAAATAAAGCTCATTTACCAACCATTAAGCACAGCATTAAGTTTAGGCAAAATGGCTAGAAGGTCTTGGACAAAAAAAAATAAAACAAAATTAGAAAACAAGACTTGCACGGAGTGGGCTTTTCAGTCTGACATTCGTGTCCGCAGATTGCGGACGCACACATTGAGCCCCTAACCCACCAAGGTCATGATTCGCACTCCCTTTGCGCATTAGAGAGCCTCTTAAGTACACATGCTTACTTAAGTTTCAAAGTGCAATTTCTTATATACACCACCAAGACTTTATTCCTAATCAATGTGGGATTTTTGCAATTTTCAACTTATTTAACAATTCCAAGTAGCTTACTTAGAGCATCAATTTCTCATTCACCCAATATCCATTTTGAGTGTGTGAATATCCGATTTCGATTTACTTGTGATGGAGAACGCAAATCCATAGAGACCCATCTCAAAATTCAATTGAGCCTCATTTTAATATGGGCCTCAAAATGAGCCTTTAACATGGCTTATGAAGCCATTTTTCCAACACTTGGATGCCTCTTACTTAGTAATGGGGAATTGTTGGTTGCACAATTTATGGTTATGGGTTCTTGAGGATTTGAGAGATTGTTGATAGTTGAATGTATTTGTGCTTGATCTTGTGTAAGATATTATGCATAATGGTGATTTTGGGTTGCTTTTGCTTAAACTATGACCACCAAATGTTTGTAAAATTGCCAAGCTCAACTCTAGTGCTGATTTGTGGAAACACTTACGATCGTGAGTTTTGGGAGTCTTGTTTGTTAAGGGGTTGCTTGCATCGTACTGTGGGGGAGAGAATATTATCATGCATGGGGTTTTCGTCAATTATATCATGTTATTTATTTTTAAATAATTTTACACATAATTTAGGATTGCAAAAACTATTTGCACTGTTAGCTCTTTCAAGGCATCCGCCCTTCCAGCTTCCTCTAACGAAGTTGATACTGTACACTTGACCGACTATTCTGCCGAGACTTCGATCGAAAACTTAGAATTAAAAACTGACAAGCATACTCAGAAGGAAGAGAGAACGGTACTTTTTGATATTGTACACTTGACCGACTATTCTGCCGAGACTTCGATTCGAAAATTTGGAATTGAAAACTGACGAGAATACTCAGAAGGAAGAGAGAGCGGTACTTTTTGATACTATACACTTGGCCGACTATTATGCCGAGACTTCGATCGAAAACTTAGAATTGAAAACCTACGAGAATACTCATAAGGAAGAGAGAGCGGTACTTTTTTATGATGTACACTTGACCGACTATTCTGCTGAGACTTCGATTGAAAACTTGGAATTGAAAACCAACGAGAATACTCAGAAGGAAGAGAGAGCGATACTTTTGACCAACAACTCCTCAAAATTCACCACATGCTAATTTGATTTAGACCCAAATGAGATTTTAATGCTAAAAGCATCGTGGAATGAATGAAGGAATTTTCTCTCTCTCTTTTTTTTTCAATATTAGGATTAATAATAAGGGGAAAAAAACTGATAGCACCATTTCATTTTTTTTATTTAATTTCATATTTAATTAGAGAGAACGATAGTGGACAATAAGTATGTTAGTTTTTATGAAATATGAATGTATAAGGATACGATTAAATGTAGAAATATTTTGATTAAATTGTAAATGTAACAATGAGTGAATAAACTTATTATAAAATTAATTTTTCCACATCAAATCTTCAATTAAAAAATCGTAAAATGAAAATAAGAAAGTGGCAATCCTTTCATGAAGTAAACGATTATTATGCTATAGTTAACAATTAAAGTTAAAGTTTATTGTATTTGGGATCAAAGAGGCTATTGTTGGTATTGCGTACGATATATCGGGTAAAATTTATGACAAAATTGTTAAAGCTTTTGATCATGTGATACATTTAATGATTTTATAGTTTTTTAAAAACAATATAACCATTGACTGAAAAAGACGATGAAATCAGTGGAAGCCGGAGGATCATTAGGTTAAAGTTTACGGTCAAATGTTAAAAGTGTTTATTCACTCTTGGGTTGAAGCGCAATTTCACGGTCACCAAAAAATTGTGAACAAAATTTCGATTGCCAAATACAACTCAAAATCGAATCACAAGAACCACTCCTTCCTTAGGGAAGTATATCTCAGAAATTAAGCCTAAATTTATTAAAATGGATAGAGCAATGTTTTTTTTTTTTTTTTGGTTGCCTAAAAGCCCCAAAATGCAAAGAAAAGCTCTATATTCGCAAAACTTGTAAACCAACTATTCGTATTTTCAATTTGATAAGAGTGAAGTTCAAAGTGAAAGCATGAAATTTTTCTGGGGAACACAAAAATTAAGCATTTGAAATTAGAATCATAAATAATTTTCTTATTTTTTGTAACGAGTCAGTTTCCTGAGCCATTACTAATCGTGACTTAATGCGGAAAATACAATAATCTTAAAACATCATGAAAGTAAAATACTTAGTTACAAAAATTTCAAGTATTTTTTTTAAACTTATTTTGAACATAGTTTTAAACTTAGCCATTCCTCATTTTTAAAGGTTGCGGGATTAATTTAAACGATTTTAAAAATATTCTTGCATGTAAAGTGTCGAAACATAATATTATAGATACTATCAACTTCAGAGCATATTTAATCAGTTTTATAAAATTCTCGTACTTATTTCATATAATTATAACATTTTCCATCATGTCTCAAATCATCGTTAACTTTTGTGAAATTAATCTAAAGGATATTCCTTGCGTACTCATGACTAGAGGGCGGTACGACACTTAACATTTCATCATTACCATAGCCTCTTACGTAGGTGAACATGCGATTATGTGTTAGGAATGGTGTCTTAAAAGAATGAGATGTAATATAATATTTATTATTTATTTTAAAAAAGTGTTTATTCATTATTTTATGTGCATATATTATTGAATATTTTATGAATATCATTGAAAATTCTGTGATTGTTTATGTGACCTTAAATATTACATATAAGTGTTATATGCGAGAGGATAATATTTAAGGATAATAATCAAAACGATGTTCGTAATGAATTTAATTAAAGTACGGAATCTTTAATTAAGACATTACTAACACATGTTATTCCGATTTAGAATGGAATAGTGTTATCCTTACTATTAATATGGAGAGATATTGAATGAGTGTATTACGTATAATGAGATTATGTGGAACCGGGACACATACACAATATGAATTTCTGATAATTTTCGTTAAGTATAGAAATTCTAATTGAGTCTACCAATGGTCATATATTGAATGATCTTAATCCTGAATTATTAGCAGATTCATATTTATGAATTTGTGTCTTTTAATTTACTCAGTACGGATTTTAAGCTGATGAATCCTATTCTTGGTATTTTGAAGACATAATGAAATGGGTAGCCGGGAATATTAATATACGAGATGGAATCCATTTCTTCTTAATAAAGAAGTAGATAAATAATTTTCTTAAGGGCTGATTCGATACTTAGATTAATAGGAGCTCTGATTCATAAATTTATTTAATGAATCACTATTCATTAGAGAATCAATGGTACTCCACGATAAAAATATAATTAGAGAGGTTAACGGATTTCACCTGACTCTAATTATGAGTTATTTATGCAAGATTGATCTATATGTAATGGCTATATTAAATGGACACTTTAAGGTTTGAAATTAAATTATATCTATATTTACGATAGTGCAATTCCAAGTTTATAGTGGAGTAACTTTAGAATTAATAAAATTAATTAATTAATTAAAGAGTTTGATTAATTATTAATTTTATTGGAGCTCGGGATTATAGGTTCATGAGTCTATGCGTCATCTTTGTAATCTTACAAGATAGTACAGGCAAAATAAGAATTTTAAATTTATGAAATTCTAAATAGAACACTCATGAATAATTAACTGTGAATTAATTAAATATTAAATAATGTGATTACTTAATTTAAATTTTAGAACACACATTTGGAGGGGTCCACATGGTGTACACGCCCAGCACTGTAGGAATTCCTAAAAGGATTCCTACAGTGTTGGGCGTCTGACACTTGGGATCTCCATCACATGTGTGTTTCAAAATTTAAATTAAATAATCACATTATTCAATATTTAACTAATTCTTAATTATTTATTTTTGAGTGTTTTATTTTAAAATTCCATAATTCTAAAATTCTCATTTTTACCTTAGTATGTTGTAGAATTATCAAGATGACGCGTGGACTCATGGACGTATAATTCTGAGTTCTAATAAAATTAATAATTAATTTAAACTCTTTAATTAATTAATTAATTATATTAATTTTAAAGTTATTATACTATAAACTTGAAATTACACTCTCGTAATTATAGATATAATTTACTTCCAAATTATAAAGTGTCCCTTTGATATAGTCATTACATATAAATCAATCCTCGATAAATAATTCATAATTAGAGCTAGCTGAAATCTATTAACCTCTCTAATTACATCTTTATCCTTGAGTATCATTGATTCTCTAATGGACAGTAGTCCATGAAGCAAATTCATGAATCAGAGCTTATACTAGTCCAAGTACAGAATCAGTCCTTAAGAGAATTATTTATCTGCTTCTTTCTTAAGAAAGAATGGATTCCATGTCGCATGTTAACATTCTCAGCTTCTCACTTAATCATGTCTCCAAGATACCAGGAATACAATTTAGTAATCTCAAAATTCGTATCGAGTAAGTCAAAAGACATAAATCTACAAATATGAGTATGCTGATAACTCATGATTAAGATCGTTCTATATATAACCATCGGTAGAGTCAATTAGAATATCTATACTTAATAGAAATTATCAGAAATTCATATTGTGTCTATGTCCTAGTTCCATATGTCTCATTAGGCGTAATACACTCATTTAATATCTCATCATATTAATAGTGCGAATAACATCATTCCATTCTAAATGAGAATGACATGTATTAGTAATGTTTTAATTAAAGATTCTAAACTTTAATTAAATTCATTACGAATATCGTTTCGATTATTATTCTTAAATATTATCCTCTCACATATAATACTTATATACAATATTCAAGGTCAAATAAATAATCATGAAATTTTCAATGATATTCATAAAATATTCAATAATATATGCACATAAATAATGAAATTTCTCTTTTATTAAATAAATAATATCATTATTTACATCTCATGCTTTTTAGAACACCATTCTCAACTTATTACATATCCGATAAATAAATTATTTATTTATTGGGATTTGAAAACCTCCGGTTCACAACACAACACTACTCATCAGTAGCAACCATGAGGAAAGAAAGCAACCCACAATTCTAGATATCGTGGCTGCACTTGGAATTCTTGAGGAGTCTCACAATGAAATCCTCTGCAGAGTAAACTTGCTCCGAGAGCACCTCCTCCACCAACGAAGTCCTTTTCACCTCCGCTATCGAAGAAAGCTCTCTTGCCTCGTCTGTCGTGCTCTAACAAAGAACTACATGCTGCCTTGGACCAGTTCCTCCGTTATGATCAGGTGATCTTGCCATCCATCCCTAAGCGTTGCCGAGTCATTTTTAATTTTTTAAATGATAATAATTGTTTTTCAAATTTTTAAAATTTTTCTTTTTACTAAAAAGTTCTTTATCTTTTTTTTTTTTCTGTAAAATGTTCTTATGGATAAAATTTGTTTGAAAAGTTTAGTGTTTATGTATGCAATTTGAATATTAGAGATTTTATTTGAAGAAAATTGAGTATAACATTATTAATGCTTAATCAATAGACATTATAAGAAAGAAAATCAGTTATTTTTCAGGGACAATATTGTAATTTTACCAATGAAACCCATCATTCCCCTTCTTTCTTTCAAATACCAAACAAGTGAGAATGGTAACAATAAGGGTGGTTCTATACACACATCTCTTTTTACTCTTCTCATCTTCTTTTAAATACCCTTAAATAAAATGAGAAAAAAAAGGACAATAGACTTAATTATATAAGCAAGTTTTATTACAAAAGAGAAACTAATGATAGAAGGTCTTTTTTCTCTTCACACATCCCTCAATATCATTTTGCCAAATTATAAATTATTTCTATTTCAAAAATTCATAGCAAAACTTAATTTCTACCTTTTAATCACTAAATTCCAAAAAATTATATGGAGGTATGTTAAATTTTTTTTGTTATTGTTTTTCGTTTTGTGTCTAGCTAATCAATTTTTTAAGCTAATCATTTTATCTTTTGTCGTTTTTTTTTAATTTTAGATTATAGTTCCCTTTACTTCTACTCTCTCACTATCTCTCTTCTAAATATGCCGCTTGTGCTCTGATTTTTTTTGCTCAAACGCTTGTGCTTGTAGTTGTATATATCTTACTGCACTTTGTCTGCTCGCACTTTGTCTGCTATGAAATCTGAATAATTGATGAATGAAATGCAAATCACCTTTCGTTTTTTATTTTTTTAAATTTACTTTCTTTATGTATTATTTTTAGTTTTCTTTTTTGTGAATTGTTTAATTTGCTATTTTTTTTCCTTCGTATTTGGACACTTTTTTTTTTTTTTTACAGGATGACATCTTTATTCAATGCAATAATATTATTTCAAATTATCAAATAGACTACACAAATGAATTTAGTACTTCTCATGTGACAAAAATCAAAGAATGTTTTTCTTCTTGTTTATTTGTTTTTTTTTTTGTTTTTTTTCCTTTTTGAGAAATCCGCACGATGAGAATTATATATTACAAAA
The DNA here is from genome assembly GCF_000414095.1 of Morus notabilis. Classification (NCBI taxonomy): domain Eukaryota; kingdom Viridiplantae; phylum Streptophyta; class Magnoliopsida; order Rosales; family Moraceae; genus Morus; species Morus notabilis. The sequence continues at coordinate 178,752 of NW_010357331.1, forward strand.
TCGTTTTTTTTACTAATTTTTTTAAAAGGTTTCTTTTTACATGCTATTACAAAACAAAAGATAATAGATAAAAAAATAAAGAGAAATAAACAAAAGATAATATTAAAGTAATAAATTGATTTATATGAGGTGTATAGCTAGAAAGGGGTATAGAGAATAAAGAGGTAGGTGTGTAGAGAAAAGATAGGGGTGTGAACAAAACCGTCCTTAATAATTTAATGAAAATAGACGATGGTAGTTTTTAGAATAATAGGAGTGTGTTAAAAGAAAATTTAAATCATTTAAAAATTATATGGGGTGTATAGTTAGAAAGGGGGTGCAGAGAGTAAAAGAAAAAAGAAAAAATGTGTGAATAGAACTACCATAACAATAATCATTCATTCCTATCATACTAAACAAATTTGAGTAAAGTTACAATCCATTAATTTTTTCTCATTCCCCTTCTCTCATGTCGTATCCATCCCTCTTACCAAACAGACCCTTACATATACATATATAAAAGAGGCAAAGTGAGCTTTAGTCATCACTTCTCTTTTAGCCACATGGCAACTTCTTATTCTTTTATTTCAATTTTTCTTTTTTTTCTTTTTTGTTTTTTCTTTACTTTTTCCAATCTTTTTTTTTCCCTAAAAGCTCCTGTACAATTTCTTTTATTATTGTCCAATTTTTTTTTATCACTTGTTATCTTATAACATCTTTCTCTAATTTTTTTTATAATCTTATATTTTACATACAAAAAAGAGATAAAGTGGGGTTTAGTCATCACTTCTCCTTTCATCACATGGCAACTTCTCATTCTTTTATTTTAACTTTTTTCCTTTACTTTTTTCATCCTTTTTTTTTTGTTTCCTAAAAGTTCCTACACAATTTCTTTTATTACTGTCCCTCAATCTTTTTTTTTTACTTATTATCTTATAGCATTTTCCCTCATTTTTTTTTCTATAATCTTATGTTTTAAGATGTATGTCAATAAAATATTTTTTCTTATTTATCTTACTGAAATAATTGTATTTAGATATACTTTTGCTTATGATCTGTCTTTTTAAAATATTTTTTTATCGTTTAATTTCGTTAAAATACTGCTCTTCAAGTGCATCCTTACTTCTTTTCTTCTCTAATTTTGATTTCTTATATACATTTTAATTCTTTTCCGATTGGGTTTTTGTAATTTTGTTTCCTCCCTTGTCCTTATTAAAATATTTTGGTTGCAATCTGTTTCTTACATAATTTCTTATGCAATATTTTCTTTCGATCCTTCTAAAAATATTTTTATTTTCTCTTTTAAAGTGAGCCACTAATAAAACAATTTTTTCCCTCAAACATATCTCTTTTTAGATAGTTTTTTTTTTCTCGCTGCCTTTCCAATTATTATTTTTTAATTTGTTACTGATAAAGGTAATTTTTCTAATAAGTCTCTATTAGGCTATTTAAACTTTTTTTTTGTTTTTTGTTTTTTGCATATTGCTCTCTCAACTACTATTTGTTATATATGTTGCTTAATAACTAATTTTTATCCTATTTGCTTGTTAAAATATTTCTTTTCATATATGTTTTACTTACCTATACATATGTGATATCCAACCAAAATACATATTTTGATTGAAAAGTTTATACTTCTTTAAAATAAATGTAAAATGCTAATAACTCTTCATCTATAAAAAGTGACCCCTATAAAAAATTATTTCACTGAAATGTCCTGTTTTTTTTTTTTTTTTTTTTTTTTTTTTTTTTTAATCCCCCTACTATAACACTATTTTGTCACATATATCTTAAGTAGTTTTCTCTCTACTTTTTTTTACACTAAGGGTGCGTTTAGTTTGATGGAATGACTATTAAAATAGAATGATAATTCTTAAAAAAGACTTAGGAATGACTATTCTTATGAAATTGTTGTTCTATCAAATGACTGAATAGCAATTCCTAATCTCAACCACTTGAATGATCCTTCTATTTTAAAACTTGTATTAATTAAAATTCTCCTTTCCTAAATTATCCCTCCCAGTGTTATAAAATTTACTTTAAATACCCTTCTCACTACCCAATGTTATAATATTTTTGCTTTATTTCCTTGTTGCTCTCTTTTTTTCATATATATTTTTTGCTAAATTGTTTGTGTTAGATTCGTTCTTTGTTTGACTAACACACGTTTTTAAATTAGTATTTTTGCTTTATTTTGTTGTTTTTTTGGGCTAAATTGCTTGTGTTAGGTGTGTATCCCATGAAACTAATAATTTTGTTATTTGATTAATTAGTCATATATCAAAATTAAAATTATTTGAATGTTGGTTATACATCAAATAAAATATTCACCTTGAACATTTAAAGAGAATAAAAATAAATTGAAAAATATTTAAATTTAGTTTTAAACATTATTAATGAATAAGATGAAGAGGTATTTTAGTGAACACTTACTACTCCATTTTATTCTAATAACTAACCAAACATAATAATTGTGATTTTAATTTTAATTCTAATACTCAAACAAATAATGGAATTTGAATAAATCATTTGATCTATTTCAATTCTTATTCTATCATATCTCTATTCTTATTCCTATTCTCGCTACATTCTACCAAACTAAACGTCACCTAAATATTTTCTTTTCGGTTTATAATCATGTAGATCCCATCTACTATTAAGTGTTGAAAATCAAAACGAAGTTTTGTTTCAAGGAATGTTATAAAACTATTTTTAAAATAAGCTCAACAAAACTTAAATGGTTAGATAGTAAATAATAAACTACTTAAGCGGTTCTAACACAACAACAGAGCATGTTTTAAAATTAGTATATGTAAATAAATTAATAAATAATAATAATAAAGATTATTATTATTGGTTTTCTTAAATTTAAGAGTCATATCTAGATTGTCTCTTAAATTTTGAAAACTCTCTCTTTGCTTCAGAATTTTAGATTAGTCTCATTTAAACATTTTTATGAGAAAATTTGTTGAAATAAGATAGAAAAAAAAGTTAAGTGTGATCATGTGTCTTTATCCGTTTATTTTAAACAAATATTCAAACAGAAAAATTATGGCACTACATTACTTTTTTTTAATATGTTTTTAATAGGATTCCAACAAAAAGGATTAACTAAAAACAACTTAAAATTCATAAGGTAGGAAATTTTTTTAAATTTTAGAAATAAATTAAGGGTTCGTTTAATTTATTAATTTGAGTTGAGATATAATTTTACATGAGAGTTTTTTATTATAACAAAAAAATTAAATGTGATTATTTTTTAAAATTTTTAACTGTAACAAAATTTAAATTTTAAATTCAAATTGATAAAATAAATGATACTAGAATCACCCCCGATATTTAAGGACACAAGTGATAATAATCTTAATTTTAATAATTAAAAAAAAATGCCAACACGATGGAAAGCAAAACGCGCACAATCTGTCTTCTCCAATCTGTCTGTCTTCTTCCAGCTTTGAAACAACAAAGCCACGTTCTTTTCTTCTTCTTCTTCTTCTCCTTCCTCTCTCTCTCTCTCTCTCTCTCTCTCCTGGAAACCCTAAACTGACCAGCTTCTTTCACTGAATTCCTTTCATTGAATCAAAGCCAGGTGGTTGTTTTCGAGCTCCTAATTTTTGAATTTCTGCTTCGGATTCCTCAGCAGCCTTCTACAATGAATGACCTCTTATCGGTATTCTTCCTTTTTTTTTTTGGGTTGCTTATGGGGTTGTCGATTGTTTCGACGTGTTTGGAGGGTTTCTTCTTCAGTTTTTGTCTTGATCTGATTGCTTTGAATTTTATTGGATCGGGGTTTTATTATAATTGAAATTGTATTGTTGCATTTTTTTGTTTGGTTGGTAAAAGTTAGAGAGCTGAGACTTCTACGAATCATGTTTTTTTTTTAATTTATTTTATTATTATTATTATTATTATTTTATTTTATTATTATTTATGAATCATGGTATTGTTATTCGTTGTCAAGGCTAAATACTATAAATTGATCAGCCTTATTCGAAGCTGAATTGGCATGAACTACCAATAGTTAATTTTCAATTTTCAATTTCCCAGCAATCAAACAAAAGGGGTCTTCTTTCCCGTGTTTGAAACAGTTCAGATCTATCTAAGCTTAGCATTATTTATTATGAATTGGAATTAGTTTAGAAAGATCTGCCAAAACTAAGCTAATCCGTTTTAAGGTTTATGGGAATTTGATACGTCTTTGTTAGATAATAAATTCTAATTCTATAATCTAATATATAACTGAAAAAAAGAAAAGAACTAACGTTGTATGAATATTGGATTAAAAAAAAAAGTTTGGAATAGGAAGCAAAATATTCTGTATATAGCTACAATGTTGGAATGCTAATAATCAACATGTTTACAAATGATCGCATGGGAGCGTGAAGAAGAAGAAATATAAAGTAAGAACATAGATATTCAGTTAAAAGAATGGCTCTAGATGTGATTGTAACCAGATGAGATTTTCTGTAATCTCATTAAATGAAGTGAAATTGATTAAAATGGAAGGCAATGAGATTGTGAGAGGTAGTTGTAGATCGCAAAATATTGCATTTGTCAAGATTTGAAGGGCAAAGAAGTACTAGTGTAGTTGAGCAAATGCTTGTTGGTATGACTGCATCCGTTTCCTTTTCATTATCAATTGGGTGCGGTAATGCTTCCGTATCAAATCATATTTGGGAGTTTTCTTTCATCTCATTGTTAGTGCTTGTTACTATGTTTTCTTCTTATTCAGTATGGTCTTATATATGTTTCTAAAACTACATTATCTTTGCATGTATTAGCATAGAGCAAAGTGGTCAAATAATTGATGGTGGTGAACTCATGTAGTTTGGACAAAGCTTGTAAGTTGTAAGTTGTTTGCACTAACTTGATGACTGTTTGCAGGATTCTTTTGAGATCCCTCGGGGTCAAACTTCTAGGAATGGAGATATTGAACTAGGCATGCAAGCACCTGTGAATGCGGAAGATCAAGGGTTGGCGAATTTCTTTAAAAAGGTGATATGGCACGCCATTCTTGTGACGCGAGCGGTTCTATTGTCTTTGACTGCCTTTTGTTTCCTTTATATTGATTTGGCTCTTATATATATATATATATATATAAAATCCTCTAATCTTTATATTTCAACTTTTCATGCAATAAAAGTGTGCATTTAAAGCTTTTATGTGTAAATTTATTCATCTCAAGTATGATGTTTTTATTTTTGACTTACCTTATTTTTACTTGTTTTCTGAAAAAGGTCCAAGAGATTGAGAAGCAAAATGAGAAGCTAGATAAGCTGCTGAGAAAGCTCCAGGTACACACATATCTACCTGAATTACTAATCCTGTGTGGGAAAGTGAGGACACACACGAAGAAACACATTTGGATATGTTACTAAATACACCTGTAAATATGAAAGTTATCTTATTGTTTCCTTTTCAGCTTTATGTAGAAAAACTTGATTTTTCTTTTCTCAATTCATTAATGGTTTGGTTTGTTGAGATCCTAACCTTTCAACTAGTTCTTCTAGAACATTCTCTCAATGTCTTGAAAATTTCAAACGTGAAAAAGACCAAAAATGTAATATGTCCGACCAAGTGTACATGTCATTAGACTTATTTGAAGAAGTTAGTTATCTTAATAGTAATATCTGACAACTTTACCAAAAAAAAAATAAAATAGTAGTATCTGTCAAGCAACTGAGCTACCGGGCTAATTGAAATAACAACGTAGACAAGTGGAAAGTGCCGCATTTTGGTAATGATGCTTTTGCAGTTTGGTAACCTCAAATCTCATCTTATTCTTCTTCCTTGTATTGATTAATCTTTTATCAATAAAGGTTTCTGTTTATTATCAAAATAAACTTTAGTTAGGTTAACATTAATAATCCAATCTTGTGTAGGATGCGCATGAAGAATCTAAGGCTGTTACTAAGGCTCCTGCCATGAAAGGTAATCTCTAGCTTGTAGTATTCTTTAGTTTCTTGCAAAACTTGTTAAATTTTATGCTCCATAGCTGTGTGCTTTTTCTTATATGTGTGTGTGTGTGTGTGTAAAGAGGAAACTTTCCATGAAGGAAAAAAACAAAAATGCGAGAAAAAAATGGGGGTTTTATCTGTCTTTCTTTGTTAAATGGAGAGAGAGAGAGTTGCCAAGCAGGGGGTGGTTTCAAAATTAGGAGAGAAATCATACGGATGTTTTGCTGCAATGGACATTTTTTCCCCTTATATGTTATTGATACCTGTCCTCAGTTCTGCTCCCAATTTATGATCTCCTGAATAGGAGAGAACACATATCACTGTATAGTTTCTCCCCTGATTAGGTGAGTTTTTTTTATCCCCATCCTCCACCCCCCCCATCCCACCCCACGTCCTTTTTTCTCTTTTTTTTTTCCTTTTTCTTTTTTCTTTTCTTTTTCTTTTCCTTTTGAAGACTAATGGCTGTTGTCATTGTCTGAAGCAATCAAGCAGCGAATGGAGAAGGATGTTGATGAAGTTGGAAAAGTTGCTCTTTTGGTGAAGTCAAAAATTGAGGATCTTGACCGAGATGTAAAAATCCGTCACAGCTTTATTCAAGTGGTTTGTAGGATTTGAATAGGTAGTTTGATTTCATTTCTATTTTTGTTGCAGAGTTTAGCAAATAGACAGAAGCCAGGTTGTGGAAAAGGTACTGGTGTAGATCGGTCAAGAACGTCAACAACTCTGTAAGTTATCCTCTAATGTTGCCTTACACGTTTCCCTTCGTAAGAAAGAGAGACCTCCAGATATTAAGAGATAATATCAGCGAAAAATTCTTGATAGAGAAAACAATCCATTTATGAATTCAGGTGCTATGCTAGTGTTCTCTATTCATTTCTTTACATGCACTACAAAAGCACCTTCTCATTTTCTAAGTGGTAGATAAATATGCCAATGATGAAACTAGTTATTTGGGTGTTTTACTTTGAAACCTTTGAATAAACAAATCTACCAGATAATTCAGGCTTAAAGCAAGTATTTTCTTGTTAAGATTGAAGCGACTTCGATGAGTTTCTTATAGCTTTTTTGTTGATTGAATGTGAAGTTGTCAAGAAAATGGTTTAATCTGGATGCAGCTTCGAGAAGTTTCTGAATAGAATCGTTTCTTGTTCTTGCTAGGATAAAGTGAAAAGACGGCAGCTAGAAACAATGTTTTAGAAACATATTGACATCTTTTCATTATAGTAAATTGTTCAAATGCCAGAGTTCTGAGGAGATATGGTTTTCCTTTGTATAGATTTCTTCCAAATATGTTTGTTCCCATTAATGCAGTATTGCTAGCAAATATTGCTTTCAATTAATGTTTTTTGCTTTAGATAACACTTCCTCTAAGGTGATACACGCCTCTGTCAAAACCGTTGAAGCATATTCCTTTATTCTCTATGCTTTATTTTTCTTATTTATTTTTCAAAGGTATAATTTTTCCAAAGTGTAGTATATGGATATCAACCACAACCTTTTTTGTTGCAGTGCCCTGAAAAAGAGATTGAAGGACAAGATGGCTGAGTTTCAGGTAGGTTGGACATGTCTTTTGTGTGAGTTTTTGCAGCAGCACCACTTGTTCCTTTGTCATTTTAAGTATGTTTGCAGACTCTAAGGGAAAACATCCATCAAGAATATCGAGAAGTTGTTGAGAGGCGTGTATTTACAGGTTAAGAACCCTTCTGATGTTACTTATAGCTATTATTTCTGCAACTTGATTTATTGGATTTTACATAACATATACTCATTTTCCCCCCTTCTCTCCCGTCGGTTTCCTGGTCATCAGTAACGGGTAAAGAAGCTGATGAAGAGGTGAATCAATCTTTGCTCTTGTGAATCTAAATAGTTCCGTCTTTGTAAGCTTAATCTCTAATTGATTATTTAACAATGTGCAGACAATTGACAGATTAGTTGAGACTGGAGATGGTGAACAAATATTTCAGAAGGCAATCCAGGAACAAGGTCGATTCCGGGTCTGTCACTTTTTCCTTTCTCCTACCCAATTCCCTACTTTCTCTCGTCTTACCTAAAAGCTGAATGACTTACGGAACAATATTTTTATCACACATTTCAGCCCATGTTTGACCTTGCTAGTCAGATTTGAAACCTAATTACACTAAGTTCTTGTAAATGTGCCCTTTCTTATCTCCCCATTCAATTATTTTATTGCACTTTGTTCTTATTTTTTGCACGTTACAAGGGTGAGTAGAAGGCTAAATATTCCCCGGCTACTAGGAATCCAGGAACAATGCCTGATTTTGAGAAAGTCCATATTGATAATTGAGACTGGGTTCAGAAAAGAAACCCTCGTATGGCAGTTTCCCCTTCCTGGTGTGTCCTTTGCAGAAGTAGTGGGGAATCTGTGGACCATACATTGTCCGGTGGCCACATTGGTTTGGCAGAAAATAATTTTTGAAGCTGGTTTTTTTGGGCTATGCCAGCTCACTGTAGCTCGGTTTTGATAGAAAGTTTGGCTGGTTTGAATTTAAATAGCATGTCTAAAGTGTTGTGGAAAAGTATGGTTCTATCCGTCCTTTGGACCTTGTGGTCAGAAAGAAACGCCAGAATTTTTTAGGAAAAGGAGATGGATATTATTGATCTTTTTGAGAAAGCAAAATTCACAGCCTCTTTATGTTGTAATGAACTGGAAGGATGTAATAGCTCATAAGCTTCTTCATTTTTTGTACTTGTATTTTGTTCTTGTTCTTTTCAGTGAGGATACCTTATCCTCTTTTTGTAATTGATTCATCTAATGAATAAAGTTTTTCTTATTAAAAAAAAATAATTGAGTTACAAAAATATGTTCTTGTGTTTGCAGATAATGGATACACTCGCAGAAATTCAAGAGCGACATGATGCTGTTAGAGATGTGGAGAGGAAACTTCTTGATCTACAACAGGTACTTATGAGTTTGTTGGACTGATACAAGGTATCAAACTCGCTATATAGCGCACACAATGCATAACCTAGGCGATTTGAACTTAAAGTTTGAACTTCAATTGGCTCAGATGTAAGATACTGTTTTTAGCAAAAGATGTTAGATACTGTTTCCTATATTAATTTGCACAAAGATTCCACCTGTTAACTTTGGTTTGCGAGATCTCGTGGGGAAAAGTATTTTTTTTTAATAGTAAAGCGTAAACAGCTAAGTAGTTATTTCATTGGCTGTGCCCCAATCAGATGGCCTTCAAAAAAGGCGTTGAGAGGCTCGATAGGCCAAGTCAATGGTCTTGAATAATCATACATAGCCTTTAAATGTGCTCACTCGCTCATCAACGGGTTCCTTTCCTAGAACTTGATCCATTGCTTTGAAGCAAGAAAGGAATTAAGGATATCCCTAAAAGAGTGGATGGCTTGACAAGTAGGCGGGCCCCTGTCCAAGTGGTGAATGCCCATCCTCCTCTCTTGTGGGGTTGGGGATTGGAACCCCTCAGCAGTTTTTTCATGAAAGAATGGGGCTTTTAGGTTGTACTGAGAATGAGAAAGAGGTTTCTTCTTCTTCTTTTTTTTTTTTTCCCCCCCCCCCCCTTTTTCCTTCCTGGAAGGCGAAGAGTCTATTGTTTTGGATGGTAGAACATATATTAGGTTGGTTATTGAAATTGCGTGTACTGCGCAGATATTCCTGGATATGGCAGTGTTGGTGGATGCCCAAGGGGACTTACTTGACAACATAGAAACACAGGTACACAATGTTTTGAAATCTAAACCCTCCATGAAACTATAGAGCGTCCTCAATGAATCTTTCATGGAATATCGATCCCTTAATGACATTTTTAAGTCAAATTAATCATGCAATTTTCTGTTCCAGGTTTCAAGTGCCGTGGATCATGTGCAACAAGGAAATACCGCTCACGGGCCAAATCGCTACAGAAGAGTTCCAGGAAGTGGATGTGCATTGCAATCATGATCCTTCTTATCATTGTTGTAATCATTGTCGTGGCAGTTCTCAAGCCATGGAAGGGCGCTTAACTTCCCACCATTTGTAAGATGTCATTACAACGAGAGACGGCGGTTAGTTCCTGTTGGGAGCTCCAACACGTTCTTGTGAATTATTTGATCTTTTTGAAACCCGGCTTCATTTATTTTTACCGTGACGAGTGAAAATGTAATTTTTTTTTTTTTTTTTGGTTTTCAGGCGTGAAATTAACTTGTACTACTATTCTTTAATGCACAAAATGAAAATTTCTTTGACTAGGTTGAGAAGTTTTCTATATATTGTCTTGGTCTTGGTGGATTATGGATGTAATTTCCTGATAAGAATTTGTTTACTTGAAAAGTACAAACCCGTTATGTTACTTGTGCGGCGCCTAGTCAATGCACCAACAGTTCTTTTTTTTTTTAATCATTATTATTATTATTTTTTTCTTTGGGTGCTAAAACCTCACTGGTTTCTATTTATCAACGTTCAACGTTGAACGTCCCATTTGGTATGAATTCTATTCTGGGGCAAGCTTGTTTGGCAAGTTTACTTTTCTCTTAACCACCTTTTTTCTCCTCACGTTCTGTGTCTCGCAGAGTTGTGCCCTCAACATTAGTATTTCGTCATTTATTAAGAAGAAAAAGTAATAATAATCCTTTGTTCGTCGTTGTCTTGTGTTTGTATGCATTTATGAGATATAGCTTGGGTATTGCTTTGAGGGACAAAGCTAGTGCTTTTTTATTATTATTATTATTTATTTATTTTTATTTTTTTGGAAAGGAAAAATCTAGTGCTTTTATAGAGCTACATAATATGTAACACAAAAGTCAACTTACAATGTATCAGTAAACAATAATATTGCAACTTACAATAAGAAAAATAACTAATTATCAAACGATAAACAACATAACTGTAAACATTAAACCTATACACTAAAACGTTTAAAACATAACTTCAAACATGGAGTAATTAGGTCCTCCAGTCTAAAGTGCATATTTTATAATTACTATTGGAGTTATCAAACCCTCCAATTTTAAGTTGTAGTTTAGGGTTATTAATAATTCATATTAGGAATGTTAATAATACTAATTTAAGTGAATCGTTGCCAAGCGGCAATTGCTAATAAACGCCATGCAGATCACCGAGACACCATGCGATTGGTTTAGGCATGAGCCCAACAATATATATAAAATAAAACATAGGGGTGTGTACCCCATAATATAATTAAGGGCTTTGAGCCCCACAATTAACAATTTCATAATAATTAAATATTTAAAATTGTAGAAAATTTGAGGGACACACTATGTACAGTCTTATTACCAGTTTACGTTTTTTGGCAGAGAAAATAACTAATTATTTAGAATAACTTAATTATATGATAACAACTTCCTATTAACACACTAATAGTAACATTATATTTAACGGATTTTTATATCACATAACAAACTAAATGGAACATTATATTTAAGTACCATTGTCCTTGATGATGGAAAACTATGTTGAGCAAAAATATTTAATAATATTTCACATAATATAATTTCACCTATATTAGTATTCAATAAGTATAGGAATTTATTATTTTTAGTTCGACTCATTCAAAATTATATAAATAATCTCTTAATTATAATCCCTTAGTACAAGGGAAAACCTTTTGATTTCAATTGAAATGACAAGTTCTATTTTCTATGCATTTGGGTTGATTTAAGATTGCAGTTGAGCTCAGAAAATTTAACCGAGTTACCTACATACCCCGTTTAGGGATCAAGTCATTTATAGTTTAGTTTTGAATTTAATTATTTTGAATAATTCCCCGATGTATGATCCTCTGAGAAATTGACGCATTTTAAAATTTGATTTTTATTTGATTTTTATTTGATTTATCTCATTAGGATTTTAGGATTTGATTTGATCTTCAAATTGCACCTATATTTTAGGTTGCCTATGTATACGATATGAAATCAAGTCAATCGTAGTTCTCAAACTTTAATTTTGTCTTTTGGAAAATTTCTAAGTATATGACCATATGAGGAATTGCAAGGATATATTTTAGAATTTGAGTTCTTTTTAAGCTCGAGATTTTAATATGACTTTAGATTTAGATAATTTCTCGGTATATAACTAGAGGTGTCAAATGGGCCAGGCCGTCCATGGATGGCTTGGCCCAGCCCATAATAGTGCCTGATTCGGCACGGCCCGGTTCGTTACTGTTACGGGCCGTGCCGGCACGGCACGTGTAATGGACTAGGGCTGGGCCTCAACTTCTCAGCCTGCGGCCCAAGCACGTGGAGGCCCGCGGCACGGCCCTTATTCGGCCCGGCCCAAGCCCTTATTCGGCCCGGCCCAGGCCCGCGAAACGGCCCACGAAGAAGCCCATTTCATTTGGTCTAGGGGGCCCTTCGCGGGCCCAATGTTCGGCACGTGACGGGCCTCTCGTTTGGCCCGTTATGTGCCTCCCGTTGGGCACGTGATGGGCCAAACGGGAGGCCCGTCACGTGCCACACGGAAAAAAAACCAAATTTCAACCCTAAAATCCCTTATAAATACCCCTTAATTCCACCATAAATCCCACACAATAATTCACTCTCATATTCTCATCTCACTCTCATTCTATCTCTCAACTTGTCTCTTTGATTTTGATTCTAAGCTTTTTTCTCGCGTTCATTCATTTTCTAGCTTTTTCATTTACAAAGTTCAATCAAGTTCTATCAATTTTCAGAAAATGGCCTCACCAAACTTCCCTGATTTCATTGCTCTTCCTGAGCTTGGTGAGGAGACATTTTTTGAAGAAGAAATGATGCCTTCCGACCCCACCCCCACTGAACCAGAAAATGCTCTGGTGGATAATGCTTCAGTATACAACGAGGAAGCTGGAGAACGCAGTAGAGGAAAAAGACCGCGAACTTCTCCGGCATGGCAGCATTTCACCGAGGAGCCCCGACCAAATCCAAAAACATGTGAGATAGAAATTCGTGCGGTATGTAAATATTGTAAAAA